>NC_092165.1:1122652-1125152 GCF_045791955.1 Oncorhynchus clarkii lewisi | reverse complement strand
AAGTGGTGGTACGATAAAGGGGAATGTGGAACCAAGGACTCAGGAAGTAAGGTCAGTCACAGTGGGACACACACACACACTGTACACACACTGTCTGTGTCAGTCCGGCTAGTATGTGGTGCCGTTTCTAAAGATAGATTTATCAGGTCCAAATAAAGAAAACGTCCTTATAAATCAGGTTGTAAAACATTAAGATGATTCAACTTTACAAACGACACCCCATAGGCTAGCAGGGTAAATAAATGTGTGGTTTGAGTTGATGAGACTGCTGTTCACATGCAGTACTGTTTAACACAGAACACACCACAGTACTACACACTGTCTACACACACAAAACCAGTATGTTACAATTCCCTTCATAGGATGCCTGGAGGCAAAGTCAATAATATCCGTAGGGTGATTGGTTGAGCGTTCTTGGTCACTCTGGGCCCTTAACAAAACACAAAACATGGCAGACAATTTCTCCTCGTATCTGAAATCACATCAATGACAGTTCTTTTAAAATTAAAAGACAAATCTAAGATTCCCGCGCAGGAACCTTGTCACCAAGATGGGCCAGCTAGCTACAGGGTTGGAGTCATGGTGGGCTTGCCAGCTAGCTACAGGGTTGGAGTCATGGTGGGCTTGCCAGCTAGCTACAGGGTTGGAGTCAAGGTGGGCTTGCCAGCTAGCTACAGGGTTGGAGTCATGGTGGGCTTGCCAGCTAGCTACAGGGTTGGAGTCATGGCTTGCCAGCTAGCTACAAGGTTGGAGTCAAGGTGGGCTTGCCAGCTAGCTACAGGGTTGGAGTCAAGGTGAGCTTGCCAGCTAGCTACAGGGTTGGAGTCATGGTGGGCTTGCCAGCTAGCTACAGGGTTGGAGTCAAGGTGGGCTTGCCAGCTAGCTACAGGGTTGGAGTCATGGTGGGCTTGCCAGCTAGCTACAGGGTTGGAGTCAAGGTGGGCTTGCCAGCTAGCTACAGGGTTGGAGTCAAGGTGGGCTTGCCAGCTAGCTACAGGGTTGGAGTCAAGGTGGGCTTGCCAGCTAGCTACAGGGTTGGAGTCAAGGTGGGCTTGCCAGCTAGCTACAGGGTTGGAGCCATGGCTTGCCAGCTAGCTACAGGGTTGGAGTCAAGGTGGGCTTGCCAGCTAGCTACAGGGTTGGGGACATGGCTTGCCTGCTAGCTACAGGGTTGGAGTCATGGTGGGCTTGCCAGCTAGCTACAGGGTTGGAGTCAAGGTGGGCTTGCCAGCTAGCTACAGGGTTGGAGTCAAGGTGGGCTTGCCAGCTAGCTACAGGGTTGGAGCCATGGCTTGCCAGCTAGCTACAGGGTTGGAGTCAAGGTGGGCTTGCCAGCTAGCTACAGGGTTGGAGCCATGGCTTGCCAGCTAGCTACAGGGTTGGAGTCAAGGTGGGCTTGCCAGCTAGCTACAGGGTTGGCGTCATGGCTTGCCAGCTAGCTACAGGGTTGGAGCCATGGCTTGCCAGCTAGCTACAGGGTTGGAGTCAAGGTGGGCTTGCCAGCTAGCTACAGGGTTGGAGCCATGGCTTGCCAGCTAGCTACAGGGTTGGAGTCAAGGTGGGCTTGCCAGCTAGCTACAGGGTTGGGGACATGGCTTGCCTGCTAGCTACAGGGTTGGAGTCATGGTGGGCTTGCCAGCTAGCTACAGGGTTGGAGTCAAGGTGGACTTGCCAGCTAGCTACAGGGTTGGAGTCAAGGTGGGCTTGCCAGCTAGCTACAGGGTTGGAGTCATGGTGGGCTTGCCAGCTAGCTACAGGGTTGGAGTCAAGGTGGGCTTGCCAGCTAGCTACAGGGTTGGAGTCATGGCTTGCCAGCTAGCTACAGGGTTGGAGTCAAGGTGGGCTTGCCAGCTAGCTACAGGGTTGGAGTCATAGCTTGCCAGCTAGCTACAGGGTTGGAGTCAAGGTGGGCTTGCCAGCTAGCTACAGGTTTGGAGTCATGGCTTGCCAGCTAGCTACAGGGTTGGAGTCAAGGTGGGCTTGCCAGCTAGCAACAGGGTTGGAGTCAAGGTGTGCTTGCAAGCTAGCTACAGGGTTGGAGTCAAGGTGGGCTTGCCAGCTAGCTACAGGGTTAGAGTCAAGGTGGGCTTGCCAGCTAGCTACAGAGTTGGAGTCAAGGTGGGCTTGCCAGCTAGCTACAGGGTTGGAGTCAAGGTGGGCTTGCCAGCTAGCTACATGGTTGGAGTCATGGTGGGCTTGCCAGCTAGCTACAGGGTTGGAGTCATCTAAGACTTTTTCTTATGAAACAACTCAAAAGTGGTCATAAACGCTAAGGGTTTGTCACCAGGACATTTTTCCCATTCTTTTTTTTATTCTGGAGCCAGGGGGGTGAGAGATGATTCCACCATGGGCAGCAACAACTGGATACTAGTTTGTTTTCAGCCACATACTCTATGTTCAACTCATAGCTCAGTGGCCAGGCAGTAGCCACTGCTAGCTAGATCAGTGGCCAGGTAGTAGCCACTAGTAGCTAGATCAGTGGCCAGGCAGTAGCCACTAT
>NC_092165.1:975152-1117652 GCF_045791955.1 Oncorhynchus clarkii lewisi | reverse complement strand
GTCACCACACACCATACTGTCACCACACACCATACTGTCACACACCATACTGTCACCACACACCATATTGTCACACACCATACTGTCACTACAGACCATACTGTCACACACCATACTGTCACACCCCATACTGTCACCACACACCATACTGTCACCACACACCATACTGTCACACACCATACTGTCACCACACACCATACTGTCACCACACACCATACCGTCACCACACACCATACTGTCACACACCATACTGTCACTACAGACCATACTGTCACACACCATACTGTCACACACCATACTGTCACACACTATACTGTCACCACACACCATACTGTCACACCCCACACTGTCACCACACACCATACTGTCACCACACACCATACTGTCACCACACCATACTGTCACCACAGACCATACTGTCACCACACACCATACTGTCACCACACACCATACTGTCACACACCACACTGTCACCACACCATACTGTCACCACAGACCATACTGTCACCACACACCATACTGTCACCACACACCATACTGTCACACACCATACTGTCACACACCATACTGTCACCACACACCATAATGTCACACACACCATACTGTCACCACACACCATATTGTCACACACCATATTGTCACCACACACCATACTGTCACCACACACCATACTGTCACCACACACCATACTGTCACCACACCATACTGTCACCACAGACCATACTGTCACCACACACCATACTGTCACCACACACCATACTGTCACACACCATACTGTCACCACACACCATATTGTCACACACCATACTGTCACCACACACCATACTGTCACACACCATACTGTCACTACAGACCATACTGTCACACACCATACTGTCACACCCCATACTGTCACCACACACCATACTGTCACCACACACCATACTGTCACACACGATACTGTCACCACACACCATACTGTCACCACACACCATACTGTCACCACACACCATACTGTCACACACCATACTGTCACTACAGACCATACTGTCACACACCATACTGTCACACACCATACTGTCACCACACACCATACTGTCACCACACACCATACTGTCACACACCATACTGTCACCACACACCATACTGTCACACACCATAATGTCACACACCATACTGTCACACACCATACTGTCACCACACACCATACTGTCACCACACACCATACTGTCACCACACACCATAATGTCACACACACCATACTGTCACCACACACCATACTGTCTCACACCATACTGTCACCACACACCATACTGTCACACACCATACTGTCACTACAGACCATACTGTCACACACCATACTGTCACACACCATACTGTCACCACACACCATACTGTCACACACTATACTGTCACCACACACCATACTGTCACACCCAATACTGTCACCACACACCATACTGTCACCACACACCATACTGTCACACACCATACTGTCACCACACACCATACTGTCACCACACACCATACTGTCACACACCATACTGTCACTACAGACCATACTGTCACACACCATACTGTCACACACCATACTGTCACACACTATACTGTCACCACACACCATACTGTCACACCCCATACTGTCACCACACACCATACTGTCACCACACACCATACTGTCACACACGATACTGTCACCACACACCATACTGTCACCACACACCATACTGTCACCACACACCATACTGTCACACATCATACTGTCACTACAAACCATACTGTCACACACCATACTGTCACACACCATACTGTCACCACACACCATACTGTCACACACCATACTGTCACCACACACCATACTGTCACACACCATACTGTCACCACACACCATACTGTCACACACTATACTGTCACCACACACCATACTGTCACACCCCATACTGTCACCACACACCATACTGTCACCACACACAATACTGTCACACACCATACTGTCACCACACACCATACTGTCACCACACACCATACTGTCACCACACACCATACTGTCACACACCATACTGTCACTACAGACCATACTGTCACACACCATACTGTCACACACCATACTGTCACACACTATACTGTCACCACACACCATACTGTCACACCCCATACTGTCACCACACACCATACTGTCACCACACACCATACTGTCACACACGATACTGTCACCACACACCATACTGTCACCACACACCATACTGTCACCACACACCATACTGTCACACACCATACTGTCACTACAGACCATACTGTCACACACCATACTGTCACACACCATACTGTCACCACACACCATACTGTCACCACACACCATACTGTCACACACCATACTGTCACCACACACCGTACTGTCACACACCATAATGTCACACACCATACTGTCACACACCATACTGTCACCACACACCATACTGTCACCACACACCATACTGTCACCACACACCATAATGTCACACACACCATACTGTCACCACACACCATACTGTCTCACACCATACTGTCACCACACACCATACTGTCACACACCATACTGTCACTACAGACCATACTGTCACACACCATACTGTCACTACAGACCATACTGTCACACACCATACTGTCACACACCATACTGTCACCACACACCATACTGTCACCACACACCATACTGTCACACACCATACTGTCACCACACACCATACTGTCACACACCATAATGTCACACACCATACTGTCACACACCATACTGTCACCACACACCATACTGTCACCACACACCATACTGTCACCACACACCATAATGTCACACACACCATACTGTCACCACACACCATACTGTCTCACACCATACTGTCACCACACACCATACTGTCACACACCATACTGTCACTACAGACCATACTGTCACACACCATACTGTCACACACCATACTGTCACCACACACCATACTGTCACACACTATACTGTCACCACACACCATACTGTCACACCCAATACTGTCACCACACACCATACTGTCACCACACACCATACTGTCACACACCATACTGTCACCACACACCATACTGTCACCACACACCATACTGTCACACACCATACTGTCACTACAGACCATACTGTCACACACCATACTGTCACACACCATACTGTCACACACTATACTGTCACCACACACCATACTGTCACACCCCATACTGTCACCACACACCATACTGTCACCACACACCATACTGTCACACACGATACTGTCACCACACACCATACTGTCACCACACACCATACTGTCACCACACACCATACTGTCACACATCATACTGTCACTACAAACCATACTGTCACACACCATACTGTCACACACCATACTGTCACCACACACCATACTGTCACACACCATACTGTCACCACACACCATACTGTCACACACCATACTGTCACCACACACCATACTGTCACACACTATACTGTCACCACACACCATACTGTCACACCCCATACTGTCACCACACACCATACTGTCACCACACACAATACTGTCACACACCATACTGTCACCACACACCATACTGTCACCACACACCATACTGTCACCACACACCATACTGTCACACACCATACTGTCACTACAGACCATACTGTAGCACACCATACTGTCACACACCATACTTTCACACACTATACTGTCACCACACACCATACTGTCACACCCCATACTGTCACCACACACCATACTGTCACCACACACCATACTGTCACACACGATACTGTCACCACACACCATACTGTCACCACACACCATACTGTCACACATCATACTGTCACTACAGACCATACTGTCACACACCATACTGTCACACACCATACTGTCACCACACACCATACTGTCACACACCATGCTGTCACCACACACCATACTGTCACCACACACCATACTGTCACACACCATACTGTCACCACACACTATACTGTCAAACACCATAATGTCACACACCATACTGTCACACACCATACTGTCACCACACACCATAATGTCACCACACACCATACTGTCACCACACACCATACTGTCACCACACACCATACTGTCACACACTATACTGTCACCACACACCATACTGTCACACCCCATACTGTCACCACACACCATACTGTCACCACACACCATACTTTCACACACCCCATACTGTCACCACACACCATACTGTCACACACCATACTGTCACCACACACCATACTGTCACACACCATACTGTCACCTCACACCATACTGTCACCACACACCATACTGTCACCACACACTATACTGTCACCACACACCATACTGTCACCACACACCATACTGTTACCACACACCATACTGTCACCACACACCATACTGTCACACACCATACTGTCACCACACACCATACTGTCACCACACACCATACTGTCACACACCATACTTTCACACACCCCATACTGTCACCACACACCATACTGTCACACACCATACTGTCACCACACACCATACTATCACACACCATACTGTTACACACCATACTGTCACACACCATACTGTCACCACACACCGTACTGTCACCACACACCATACTGTCACACACCATACTGTCACACACCATACTGTCACCACACACCATACTGTCACCACACTCCATACTTTCACACACCATAATGTTACACACACCATACTGTCACCACACACCATACTGTCACCACACACCATACTGTCACACACCATACTGTCACCACACACCATACTGTCAACACACCCAATACTGTCAACACACACCATACTGTCACCACACACCATACTGTCACCACACACCATACTTTCATACACCAAACTGTCACACACCATATTGTCACACACCATACTGTCACCACGCACCATACTGTCAACACACCATACTTACTGTCATACACCCCATACTGTCAAACACACCATACTGTCACCACACACCATACTGTCACCACACACCATACTGTCAAACACACCATACTGTCACCACACACCATACTGTCACCACACACCATACTGTTACCACACACCATACTGTCACCACACACCATACTGTCACCACACACAATACTGTCACACACACCATACTGTCACACACACCATACTGTCATATGCCCCATACTGTCACCACACACCATACTGTCAAACACACCATACTGTCACCACGCACCATACTGTCAACACACCATACTTACTGTCATACACCCCATACTGTCAAACACACCATACTGTCACCACACACCATACTGTCACACACACCATACTGTCACACAGACCATACTGTCATATGCCCCATACTGTCATATGCCCCATACTGTCACCACACACCATACTGTCACACACCATACTGTCACTACAGACCATACTGTCACACACCATACTGTCACACACCCTACTGTCACCACACACCATACTGTCACACACTATACTGTCACCACACACCATACTGTCACACCCCATACTGTCACCACACACCATACTGTCACCACACACCATACTGTCACACACCATACTGTCACCACACACCATACTGTCACCACACACCATACTGTCACCACACACCATACTGTCACACACCATACTGTCACTACAGACCATACTGTCACACACCATACTGTCACACACCATACTGTCACACACTATACTGTCACCACACACCATACTGTCACACCCCATACTGTCACCACACACCATACTGTCACCACACACCATACTGTCACACACGATACTGTCACCACACACCATACTGTCACCACAAACCATACTGTCACACACCATACTGTCACTACAGACCATACTGTCACACACCATACTGTCACACACCATACTGTCACCACACACCATACTGTCACCACACACCATACTGTCACACACCATACTGTCACCACACACCATACTGTCACACACCATAATGTCACACACCATACTGTCACACACCATACTGTCACCACACACCATAATGTCACCACACACCATACTGTCACCACACACCATACTGTCACCACACACCATAATGTCACACACACCATACTGTCACCACACACCATACTGTCACACACCATACTGTCACTACAGACCATACTGTCACACACCATACTGTCACACACCATACTGTCACCACACACCATACTGTCACACACTATACTGTCACCACACACCATACTGTCACACCCCATACTGTCACCACACACCATACTGTCACCACACACCATACTGTCACACACCATACTGTCACCACACACCATACTGTCACACACCATAATGTCACACACCATACTGTCACACACCATACTGTCACCACACACCATACTGTCACCACACACCATACTGTCACCACACACCATACTGTCACCACACCATACTGTCACTACAGACCATACTGTCACACACCATACTGTCACACACCATACTGTCACCACACACCATACTGTCACACACTATACTGTCACCACACACCATACTGTCACACCCCATACTGTCACCACACACCATACTGTCACCACACACCATACTGTCACACACCATACTGTCACCACACACCATACTGTCACCACACACCATACTGTCACCACACACCATACTGTCACACACCATACTGTCACTACAGACCATACTGTCACACACCATACTGTCACACACCATACTGTCACACACTATACTGTCACCACACACCATACTGTCACACCCCATACTGTCACCACACACCATACTGTCACCACACACTATACTGTCACACACGATACTGTCACCACACACCATACTGTCACTACACACCATACTGTCACCACACACCATACTGTCACACATCATACTGTCACTACAGACCATACTGTCACACACCATACTGTCACACACCATACTGTCACCACACACCATACTGTCACCACACACCATACTGTCACACACCATACTGTCACACACCATAATGTCACACACCATACTGTCACACACCATACTGTCACCACACACCATAATGTCACCACACACCATACTGTCACCACACACCATACTGTCACCACACACCATAATGTCACACACACCATACTGTCACCACACACCATACTGTCACACACCATACTGTCACTACAGACCATACTGTCACACACCATACTGTCACACACTATACTGTCACCACACACCATACTGTCACACCCCATACTGTCACCACACACCATACTGTCACCACACACCATACTGTCACACACCATACTGTCACCACACACCATACTGTCACACACCATACTGTCACCTCACACCATACTGTCACCACACACCATACTGTCACCACACACTATACTGTCACCACACACCATACTGTCACCACACACCATACTGTTACCACACACCATACTGTCACCACACACCATACTGTCACACACCATACTGTCACCACACACCATACTGTCACCACACACCATACTGTCACACACCATACTTTCACACACCCCATACTGTCACCACACACCATACTGTCACACACCATACTGTCACCACACACCATACTGTCACCACACACCATACTATCACACACCATACTGTTACACACCATACTGTCACACACCATACTGTCACCACACACCGTACTGTCACCACACACCATACTGTCACACACCATACTGTCACACACCATACTGTCACCACACACCATACTGTCACGAACACTCCATACTTTCACACACCATAATGTTACACACACCATACTGTCACCACACACCATACTGTCACCACACACCATACTGTCACACACCAAACTGTCACACACCATACTGTCACCACACACCATACTGTCACCACACACCATACTGTCAACACACCCGATACTGTCAACACACACCATACTGTCACCACACACCATACTGTCACCACACACCATACTTTCATACACCAAACTGTCACACACCATATTGTCACACACCATACTGTCACCACGCACCATACTGTCAACACACCATACTTACTGTCATACACCCCATACTGTCAAACACACCATACTGTCAC
This sequence comes from Oncorhynchus clarkii lewisi, assembly GCF_045791955.1. Lineage (NCBI taxonomy): Eukaryota > Metazoa > Chordata > Actinopteri > Salmoniformes > Salmonidae > Oncorhynchus > Oncorhynchus clarkii. The sequence continues at coordinate 1,109,634 of NC_092165.1, read as the reverse complement.
CACACACCATACTGTCACCACACACCATACTGTCAAACACACCATACTGTCACCACACACCATACTGCCACCACACACCATACTGTCACCACACACCATACTGTCACCACACACCATACTGTCACACACACCATACTGTCACACACACCATACTGTCATATGCCCCATACTGTCACCACACCCCATACTGTCAAACACACCATACTGTCACCACACACCATACTGTCACACACACCATACTGTCACACACACCATACTGTCATATGCCCCATACTGTCATATGCCCCATACTGTCACCACACACCATACTGTCACCACACACCATACTGTCACCACACACCATACTGTCAAACACACCATACTTTCACACACCCACCATACTGTCACACACCATACTGTCACCACACCCCATACTGTCACCACACACCATACTGTCACCACACACCATACTGTCACACACCATACTGTCACCACACACCATACTGTCACACACCATAATGTCACACACCATACTGTCACACACCATACTGTCACCACACACCATAATGTCACCACACACCATACTGTCACCACACACCATACTGTCACCACACACCATAATGTCACACACACCATACTGTCACCACACACCATACTGTCACACACTATACTGTCACCACACACCATACTGTCACACCCCATACTGTCACCACACACCATACTGTCACCACACACCATACTGTCACACACCATACTGTCACCACACACCATACTGTCACCACACACCATACTGTCACCACACACCATACTGTCACACACCATACTGTCACTACAGACCATACTGTCATACTGTCACACACCATACTGTCACACACTATACTGTCACCACACACCATACTGTCACACCCCATACTGTCACCACACACCATACTGTCACCACACACCATACTGTCACACACAATACTGTCACCACACACCATACTGTCACCACACACCATACTGTCACCACACACCATACTGTCACACATCATACTGTCACTACAGACCATACTGTCACACACCATACTGTCACACACCATACTGTCACCACACACCATACTGTCACACACCATACTGTCACCACACACCATGCTGTCACCACACACCATACTGTCACCACACACCATACTGTCACACACCATACTGTCACCACACACTATACTGTCACACACCATAATGTCACACACCATACTGTCACACACCATACTGTCACCACACACCATAATGTCACCACACACCATACTGTCACCACACACCATACTGTCACCACACACCATACTGTCACCACACACCATACTGTCACCACACACCATACTGTCACACACTATACTGTCACCACACACCATACTGTCACACCCCATACTGTCACCACACACCATACTGTCACCACACACCATACTTTCACACACCCCATACTGTCACCACACACCATACTGTCACACACCATACTGTCACCACACACCATACTGTCACACACCATACTGTCACCTCACACCATACTGTCACCACACACCATACTGTCACCACACACTATACTGTCACCACACACCATACTGTCACAACACACCATACTGTCACCACACACCATACTGTCACCACACACCATACTGTCACCACACACCATACTGTCACACACCATACTGTCACACACCCCATACTGTCACCACACACCATACTGTCACACACCATACTGTCACCACACACCATACTGTCACCACACACCATACTATCACACACCATACTGTTACACACCATACTGTCACACACCATACTGTCACCATACACCGTACTGTCACCACACACCATACTGTCACACACCATACTGTCACACACCATACTGTCACCACACACCATACTGTCACCACACTCCATACTTTCACACACCATAATGTTACACACACCATACTGTCACCACACACCATACTGTCACCACACACCATACTGTCACACACCATACTGTCACCACACACCATACTGTCACCACACACCATACTGTCAACACACCCGATACTGTCAACACACACCATACTGTCACCACACACCATACTGTCACCACACACCATACTTTCATACACCAAACTGTCACACACCATATTGTCACACACCATACTGTCACCACGCACCATACTGTCAACACACCATACTTACTGTCATACACCCCATACTGTCAAACACACCATACTGTCACCACACACCATACTGTCACCACACACCATACTGTCAAACACACCATACTGTCACCACACACCATACTGCCACCACACACCATACTGTCACCACACACCATACTGTCAAACACACCATACTGTCACCACGCACCATACTGTCAACACACCATACTTACTGTCATACACCCCATACTGTCACACACACCATACTGTCACACACACCATACTGTCATATGCCCCATACTGTCATATGCCCCATACTGTCACCACACACCATACTGTCACCACACACCATACTGTCACCACACACCATACTGTCAAACACACCATACTGTCACACACCATACTGTCACACACACCATACTGTCAAACACACCATACGGTCACCACACACCATACGGTCACCACACACCATACTGTCACCACACACCATACTGTCACCACACACCATACTGTCACCACACACCATACTGTCACCACACACTATACTGTCACCACACACCATACTGTCACCACACACCATACTGTCACACACACCATACTGTCACCACACACCATACTGTCAACACACACCATACTGTCACCACACACCATACTGTCACCACACACCATACTGTCACCACACACCATACTGTCACCACACACCATACTGTCACCACACACCATACTGTCACACACACCATACTGTCACCACACACCATACTGTCACCACACCCCATACTGTCATATGCCCCATACTGTCACCACACACCATACTGTCATACGCACCATACTGTCATATGCCCCATACTGTCAGATGCCCCATACTGTCATATGCCCCATACTGTCACCACACACCATACTGTCACCACACACCATACTGTCACACACCATACTGTCACCACACACATTACCTATATATTTACTGCATTTACTACATTTATTAAATGCTGCATTTATTCCATACTACATATACATTTACTATATTTACTAGATACTACATATACATTTACTATATTTACTAGATACTACATATACATTTACTATATTTACTAGATACTACATATACATTTACTACATTGACTACATACTACATTTACTGCATTTACTACATTTACTACATACTACATTTACTACATACTACATTTACTACATTTACTACATTGACTACATACTGCATTTACCACATTTACTGCATTTATGACATTGACTACATACTGCAATTACCACATACTACATTTATTACATACACATTTACTACATTTACTGCATTTACTACATTGACTACATACACATTTACTGCATTTACTACATTGACTACATACACATTTACTGCATTTACTACATTGACTACATACTGAATTTACTGCATTTACTACATTTACTGCTTTTACTACATTTACTACATACTACATTTATTACATTGACTACATACTGCAATTACTGCATTTACTACTTTTACTACATACTACATTTACTTCATTTACTACATTGACTACATACTGCATTTACTACATTTACTACATTGACTACATATTACATTTACTGCATTTACTACATTTACTACATACTACATTTACTGCATTTACTACATTGACTACATACTGCATTTATTACATTTACTACATTGACTACATATTACATTTACTGCATTTACTACTTTTACTACATACTGCATTTACTACGTTTACTACATTAACTACATACTACATTTACTGCATTTACTACATTGACTACATACTACATTTACTGCATTTACTACATTTACTGCATTTACTACATTTACTACATACTGCATTTACTACATTGACTACATACTGCATTTACTACATTGACTACATACTACATTTCTACATACAACATTTACTGCATTTTCTACATTTACTGTGTTTACTACATTGACTACATACTACATTTACTGCATTTACTATATACTGCAATTACCACATACTACATTTACTATATACTACATTTACTACATACTGCATTTCTAGATTTCAACATACTGCATTTCTGCATACTGCATTTACTACATACTGCATTTCTACATACTACATTTACTACATACTACATACTGCATTTACTACATACTACATTTACTACATACTGCATTTACTACATTTACTACATACTACATACTGTATTTACTACATACTACATTGACTACATACTACATTTACTACATACTGCATTTACTACATACTACATACTGCATTTACTACATACTGCATTTACTACATACTACATTTACTACATACTACATTTACTACATACTGCATTTACTACATACTACATACTGCATTTACTACATACTGCATTTACTACATACTACATTTACTACATACTGCATTTACTATATACTACATTTATTACATTGACTACATACTACATTTAATGCATTTACTACATTGACTAAAGACTACATTTACTACATACTACATTTACTGCATTTACTAAATGTACTACATACTGCATTTACTACATACTGCATTTACTACATACTACATTTACTACATACTACATACTGCATTTACTACATACTATATTTACTACATACTACATTTACTACATACTGCATTTACTACATACTACATACTGCATTTACTACATACTGCATTTCTAGATTTCAACATACTGCATTTACTACATACTACATTGACTACATACTACATTTACTACATACTGCATTTACTACATACTACATTTACTACATACTACATACTGCATTTACTACATACTATATTTACTACATACTACATTTACTACATACTGCATTTACTACATACTACATACTGCATTTACTACATACTGCATTTACTACATACTACATTTACTACATACTACACACTGCATTTACTACATACTGCATTTCTACATACTACATTTACTACATACTACATACTGCATTTACTACATACTACATTTACTACATACTGCATTTACTACATACTACATTTACTACATACTGCATTTACTACATACTACATACTGCATTTACTACATACTACATTTACTACATACTACATTTACGACATACTGCATTTACTACATACTACATACTGTATTTACTACATACTGCATTTACTACATACTACATTTACTACATACTGCATTTACTATATACTACATTTATTACATTGACTACATTGACTAAAGACTACATTTACTACATTGACTAAAGACTACATTTACTACATTTACTACATTGACTAAAGACTACATTTACTACATACTACATTTACTGCATTTACTACATTGACTAAAGACTACATTTACTACATACTACATTTACTGCATTTACTAAATGTACTACATACTGCATTTACTACATTGACTACATACTACATTTACTACATTGACTACATACTGCAATTACCACATACTACATTTACTACATACTGCATTTCTAGATTTCAACATACTGCATTTACTACATACTACATACTACATTTACTACATACTGCATTTACTACATACTACATTTACTACATACTACATACTACATTTACTACATACTGCATTTCTAGATTTCAACATACTGCATTTACTACATACTGCATTTCTAGATTTCAACATACTGCATTTACTACATACTACATTGACTACATACTACATTTACTACATACTGCATTTACTACATACTGCATTTACTACATACTACATTTACTACATACTACATACTGCATTTACTACATACTACATTTACTACATACTACATTTACTACATACTGCATTTACTACATACTACATACTGCATTTACTACATACTGCATTTACTACATACTACATTTACTACATACTGCATGTACTATATACTACATTTATTACATTGACTACATACTACATTTACTGCATTTACTACATTGACTAAAGACTACATTTACTACATACTACATTTACTGCATTTACTAAATTTACTACATACTGCATTTACTACATTGACTACATACTACATTTACTACATTGACTACATACTGCAATTACCACATACTACATTTACTACATACTGCATTTCTAGATGTCAACATACTGCATTTACTACATACTACATACTACATTTACTACATACTGCATTTACTACATACTACATTTACTACATACTACATACTACATTTACTACATACTGCTTTTACTACATACTACATTTACTACATACTGCATTTCTAGATTTCAACATACTGCATTTACTACATACTGCATTTCTAGATTTCAACATACTGCATTTACTACATACTACATTGACTACATACTACATTTACTACATACTGCATTTACTAACTACTGCATTTACTACATACTACATTTACTACATACTACATTTACTACAAACTACATTTACTACATACTACATTTACTACATACTACATTTACTACATACTACATTTATTACATACTGCATTTACTACTTACTGCACTGCTACATACTACATTTACTACATACTGCATTTACTACATACTACATTTACTACATACTACATTTACTACATACTGCATTTCTAGATTTCAACATACTGCATTTCTACATTTACTACATACTGCATTTACTACATACTGCATTTACTACATACTACATTTACTACATACTACATTTACTACATACTGCATTTACTACATACTGCATTTACTACATACTGCATTTACTACATACTGCATTTACTACATACTACATTTACTACATACTACATTGACTACATTTACTACATACTACATTTATTACATACTGCATTTACTACATACTGCATTTACTACATACTACATTTACTACATACTACATTTACTACATACTACATTGACTACATTTATTACATACTGCATTTTCTACATACTGCATTTACTACCTACTGCATTTACTACATACTGCATTTACTACATACTACATTTACTACATACTACATTGACTACATACTACATTTATTACATACTGCATTTACTACATACTGCATTTACTACATACTACATTTACTACATACTGCATTTCTAGATTTCAACATACTGCATTTCTACATTTTACATATCTATACATTTATATTTCTACAGCAAGTGGAGCTGACCCTGACCATTGCATTTTTTATTTTGTGTGTGTGTGCGTGTGCGCGTGCGTGTGCGTGTGTGTGTGTGTGTGTGTAGATGACATTTACAGATGCCATGCGGAGTAAGGCCAGGCTGTCCATCACGGGGTCCTCTGGAGAGAACGGGCGTGTTCTGACCCCTGACTTCTCTCACCCTCCTGACTTTCCCCGCGTCCCCTACCTCCGACCAGGACTACCCATGAGCCTCAGCATGACTGACCTCTCCTGACCACTCCCTCACAGTGCCTTACAGCCAATCAGATCACAGAGAGCCGCCGGCCAACTCCACATCAACCCATCACGTTTTTCAGAGGACTGGACTTCCTTCCCGCCCTCTTCTCTGAATGGGCAGACAGCTCTGGGCTGGTGATGTCATCACTCTTCCCCTCTATACTCTCCCGGGAAGTGAAAACAACCAACCACGGCACACCTATCCATTTCCATAGTGACCAGCTCTGATTCAAGCACACGAGACTTCAGCTGCATCAGACGCAATTTTATAAAGCAAGTTGATCAACTTCACAGGGGAAATAATTATATTTTTTAAGTATTTTCAAAAGCTTCCATTTAGTAGAGTGAGTCAATATGATCGCCTGTATACTCCGACTTCACTACCGCTCTGTACATAGGACTAGTTATAACAATAATAATAACAATAATGTTATATTAATTATATGAATAATAACTATAATAATGATGATAATAATGCTTGCTCTGAACCCTAACCCCTGTTTTCACTAGAGACCTAGTTTGACCTCTGAACCCTAACCCCTGTTTTCACTAGAGACCTAGTTTGACCTCTGAACCCTAACCCCTGTTTTCACTAGAGCCCTAGTTTGACCTCTGAACCCTAACCCCTGTTTTCACTAGAGACCTAGTTTGACCTCTGAACCCTAACCCTTGTTTTCACTAGAGACCTAGTTTGACGTCTGAACCCTGACCCCTGTTTTCACTTAAGACCTAGTTTGACCTCTGAACCCTAACCCCTGTTTTCACTAAAAACCTAGTTTGAGCCTAAAACAACAGATGGCACTGAGGCCAGAAACTAAAAATAGACATATATGGCCCATGAACAACAGACATACTGTATATGGCCCATGAACAACAGACATACTGTATATGGCCCATGAACAACAGACATACTGTATATGGCCCATGAACAACAGACATACTGTATATGGCCCATGAACAACAGACATACTGTATATGGCCCATGAACAACAGACATACTGTATATGGCCCATGAACAACAGACTTTGGTCTTTATATGGACAAAAGACAGTGCCATAATAGAGTACCAATGCCAAGTACAGGAGAGTGCCAAAAGAGGGACTTGAACCAATAAACTGGTTCAGCCAAAAGTGGGACTTGAACCAATAAGCTGGTTCAGCCAAAAGAGGGACTTGAACCAATAACATGTTCAGCCAAAAGGGGGACTTGAACCAATAAGCTGGTTCAGCCAAAAGAGGGACTTGAACCAATAAGCTGGTTCAGCCAAAAGAGGGACTTGAACCAATAACATGTTCAGCCAAAAGGGGGACTTGAACCAATAACCTGTTCAGCCAAAAGAGGGACTTGAATCAATAAGCTGGTTCAGCCAAAAGGACTTGAACTAATAAGCTGGTTCAGCCAAAAGGATTTGAACCAATAAGCTGGTTCAGCCACAAGAGGAACTTGAACCAATAAGCTGGTTCAGCCAAAAGGACTTGAACCAATAAGCTGGTTCAGCCAAAAGGACTTGAACCAATAAGCTGGTTCAGCCAAAAGGACGAGAACCAATAAGCGGGTTCAGCCAAAAGGACTTGAACCAATAAGCTGGTTCAGCCAAAAGGACGAGAACCAATAAGCGGGTTTAGCCAAAAGGACGAGAACCAATAAGCGGGTTCAGCCAAAAGGACTTGAACCGATAACAAGGTCCAGCCAAAAGGACTTGAACCGATAACAAGGTCCAGCCAAAAGGACTTGAACCGATAACAAGGTCCAGCCAAAAGGACGAGAACCAATAAGCTGGTTCAGCCAAAAGAGGGAGTTGAACTAATAACCAGCTAATGCACAGTGACTCCCTCTAAATTCCTGATTACTTTACTACTGAACTCTGATGAAGATGATGATGATGGTAATGATGATGGTGATGGTGATAATGGTAATGGTAATGATGGTGATGATGGTGATGATAATGATGATGGTGATGATAATGGTAATGATGCTGATAATGGTAATGATGATGATGATGATAATGGTAATGATGGTGATGGTAATGATGGTGGTGATCACGATGATGGTAATGATGATGATGATGATGATGATGATGATGTGTTTACTGTGCTCTACAAGCAGGACTAGTAGGGACATGCATGATGGTGATGATGATGATGATGGGACATGCATGATGGTGATGATGATGGTAATGATGATGATGATGATGGGACATGCATGCTTATCTCTGCACCACATTTCTGTTCTGACCCAGTTGTTATTGCCACTGAAGACTCCGGTCACTCAGTCAGCCTCACAGGGGGCCACTTCCCTATTAACATGATGTATAGGTCAATATTACACATTGATTTATTATATTGATACTGATCACTTTTATATTATCTACCAAGCTGTGTTAGCACTGGTGATGCTACTAGCGCTTCAATGCACTGGATTTAATGTATATAAATCACTAAGTGGAGAGAGACAGAGAGAGACAGGAGAGACAGAGAGAGAGGAGAGAGACAGGAGAGAGAGGAGAGACAGAGAGAGGTTTTGTGTGTGTGTGTGTGTGTGTGTGTGTGTGTGTGTGTGTGTGTGTGTGTGTAGGGTTAGATTGAGGATATGGTTCTTGTTGCACACAGAGGACTCAGCACAAGCAACCTCTACACAGACATAGATATACACTACACTAGATCAATTCGGCTGTTTTCTATAACTCTATCTCTATTAAAACCAACACAATAGTGCAAGGTTTTACATGTGTTCTACTCTACTACATACTAACGTCATCTAACCTGTACAGAACTCTCCCTGGGGACATGAAGTCCCTCTCTTCTCTGTCTGGCCTGGTGACATCACGTGCTCTTCTCTGTCACCTGCTGGACACTCTACACACTGCTGCCAGACAGAAGAGAAGTGTGGGCCGTGTCTGAAATCTGTCTTTCCCTACTACTTTGTAAAACTACATACTGTGTACTAATCATACTACATACTATTTAGAATGTAGTGTTTAGTATAAATATATTCAGTAAGCAGCACATCAACATCCTACCCTCATCCACACTGAGAAGGCTTCATCTAATCAGCAATTGTGTTGGTTGATAGTCAGTCCTCGGATCTGATCATCAACTGATTATGAAAAGGCTAGTCTCTTCCTCAATATTCAGTGAATTCTACTAGATAAAGACCAGTCTCTTCCTCAATAGAGTTCAGTGAATTCTACTAGATAAAGACCAGTCTCTTCCTCAATAGAGTTCAGTGAATTCTACTAGATAAAGACCAGTCTCTTCCTCAATAGAGTTCAGTGAATTCTACTAGATAAAGACCAGTCTCTTCCTCAATAGAGTTCAGTGAATTCTACTAGATAAAGACCAGTCTCTTCCTCAATTGAGGAAGTGAATTCTATTAAATAAAGAACAGTCTCTTCCTCAATAGAGTTCAGTGAATTCTACTAGATAAAGACCAGTCTCTTCCTCAATAGAGTTCAGTGAATTCTACTAGATAAAGACCAGTCTCTTCCTCAATAGAGTTCAGTGAATTCTACTAGATAAAGACCAGTCTCTTCCTCAATTGAGGAAGTGAATTCTATTAAATAAAGAACAGTCTCTTCCTCAATAGAGTTCAGTGAATTCTACTAGATAAAGACCAGTCTCTTCCTCAATAGAGTTCAGTGAATTCTACTAGATAAAGACCAGTCTCTTCCTCAATAGAGGAAGTGAATTCTACTAGATAAAGACCAGTCTCTTCCTCAATATTCAGTGAATTCTACTAGATAAAGACCAGTCTCTTCCTCAATAGAGGAAGTGAATTCTACTAGATAAAGACCAGTCTCTTCCTCAATATTCAGTGAATTCTACTATATAAGGACCAGTCTCTTCCTCAATAGAGTTCAGTGAATTCTACTAGATAAAGTCCAGTCTCTTCCTCACTAGAGTTCAGTGAATTCTACTAGTTAAAGGCCAGTCTCTTCCTCAATAGAGTTCAGTGAATTCTACTAGATAAAGACCAGTCTCTTCCTCAACTGAGGAAGTGAATTCTATTAAATAAAGACCAGTCTCTTCCTCAATAGAGTTCAGTGAATTCTACTAGATAAAGACCAGTCTCTTCCTCAACTGAGGAAGTGAATTCTATTAAATAAAGACCAGTCTCTTCCTCAACTGAGGAAGTGAATTCTATTAAATAAAGACCAGTCTCTTCCTCAATAGAGTTCAGTGAATTCTACTAGATAAAGACCAGTCTCTTCCTCAATAGAGTTCAGTGAATTCTACTAGATAAAGACCAGTCTCTTCCTCAATAGAGTTCAGTGAATTCTACTAGATAAAGACCAGTCTCTTCCTCAATAGAGTTCAGTGAATTCTACTAGATAAAGACCAGTCTCTTCCTCAATTGAGGAAGTGAATTCTATTAAATAAAGAACAGTCTCTTCCTCAATAGAGTTCAGTGAATTCTACTAGATAAAGACCAGTCTCTTCCTCAATAGAGTTCAGTGAATTCTACTAGATAAAGACCAGTCTCTTCCTCAATAGAGTTCAGTGAATTCTACTAGATAAAGACCAGTCTCTTCCTCAATTGAGGAAGTGAATTCTATTAAATAAAGAACAGTCTCTTCCTCAATAGAGTTCAGTGAATTCTACTAGATAAAGACCAGTCTCTTCCTCAATAGAGTTCAGTGAATTCTACTAGATAAAGACCAGTCTCTTCCTCAATAGAGGAAGTGAATTCTACTAGATAAAGACCAGTCTCTTCCTCAATATTCAGTGAATTCTACTAGATAAAGACCAGTCTCTTCCTCAATAGAGGAAGTGAATTCTACTAGATAAAGACCAGTCTCTTCCTCAATATTCAGTGAATTCTACTATATAAGGACCAGTCTCTTCCTCAATAGAGTTCAGTGAATTCTACTAGATAAAGTCCAGTCTCTTCCTCACTAGAGTTCAGTGAATTCTACTAGTTAAAGGCCAGTCTCTTCCTCAATAGAGTTCAGTGAATTCTACTAGATAAAGACCAGTCTCTTCCTCAACTGAGGAAGTGAATTCTATTAAATAAAGACCAGTCTCTTCCTCAATAGAGTTCAGTGAATTCTACTAGATAAAGACCAGTCTCTTCCTCAACTGAGGAAGTGAATTCTATTAAATAAAGACCAGTCTCTTCCTCAACTGAGGAAGTGAATTCTATTAAATAAAGACCAGTCTCTTCCTCAATAGAGTTCAGTGAATTCTACTAGATAAAGACCAGTCTCTTCCTCAACTGAGGAAGTGAATTCTATTAAATAAAGACCAGTCTCTTCCTCAACTGAGGAAGTGAATTATATTAAATAAAGAACAGTCTCTTCCTCAACTGAGGAAGTGAATTATATTAAATAAAGAACAGTCTCTTCCTCAATAGAGTTCAGTGAATTCTACTAGATAAAGACCAGTCTCTTCCTCAATAGAGTTCAGTGAATTCTACTAGATGAAGACCAGTCTCTTCCTCAATAGAGTTCAGTGAATTCTACTAGATAAAGACCAGTCTCTTCCTCAATATTCAGTGAATTCTACTAGATAAAGACCAGTCTCTTCCTCAATAGAGTTCAGTGAATTCTATTAAATAAAGAACAGTCTCTTCCTCAATAGAGTTCAGTGAATTCTACTAGATAAAGACCAGTCTCTTCCTCAATAGAGTTCAGTGAATTCTACTAGATAAAGACCAGTCTCTTCCTCAATAGAGTTCAGTGAATTCTACTAGATAAAGACCAGTCTCTTCCTCAATAGAGGAAGTGAATTCTACTAGATAAAGACCAGTCTCTTCCTCACTATTCAGTGAATTCTACTATATAAGGACCAGTCTCTTCCTCAATAGAGTTCAGTGAATTCTACTAGATAAAGTCCAGTCTCTTCCTCACTAGAGTTCAGTGAATTCTACTAGTTAAAGTCCAGTCTCTTCCTCACTAGAGTTCAGTGAATTCTACTAGTTAAAGGCCAGTCTCTTCCTCAATAGAGTTCAGTGAATTCTATTAAATAAAGAACAGTCTCTTCCTCAATAGAGTTCAGTGAATTCTACTAGATAAAGACCAGTCTCTTCCTCAATAGAGTTCAGTGAATTCTATTAAATAAAGACCAGTCTCTTCCTCAATAGAGTTCAGTGAATTCTAGTTGGTGAAAAGCCCAAATGTGTATAACATTTAAAACTCTACATTTTCAACCTTTTTATTTCCATACCCATCTGCCTAATGTTTAGAACGCCGACTGTCATGTTCTTGTTTTCAGAGTTCTATGTTCAGATAATCAGTACCTCACCTCTACAGGTGTGTGTTCTTTCTTTCTTCTATCTAAACTGTTCCTGTGTGTTTATATATAACAAGGTTATAATTAAGAGTCTCAAAGTGTTTTGGAACTGGACTGTGTGCCATCTGACTGATTTATTTTTAGGGACTGTTTTTAAATAAAGATTGCCATAAGCTTCTTCATCCTGTTTCATCCACTGTATTTCACATAGCCACACACAGGCACCCACTTATGCACACACACACACACACGCGCACTCTCTCTACTCTTAGGCTGTAAATAGCTGTAGTCTGCATTGTGTCCCTGCTGCAGCTGACAGAGTAAACTACTGTTAGGCTATCAATACACTCTGCAGTGTAGAGCAGTGAGTCTCTCAGCTCCTAACCCCAACACTATCTATCATTACTATCTATCACTAGCTATCAACACTATCTATCGCCAGCTATCATTACTATCTATCAACACAATCTATCACCAACTATCATTACTATCTATCAACACGATCTATCACCAACTATCATTACTATCTATCTCCTGCTATCAACACTATTTATAATTACTATCTATCACCAACTATCATTACTATCTATCGCCAGCTATTAACACTATCACTAGCAATAATTACTATATATCACTAGCTAGAATTACTATCTATCACTATCTATATTTACTAACACTGGCTATCAACACTATCTATCACCAACTATCATTACTATCTATCGCCAGCTATCAACACTATCACTAGCAATAATTACTATCTATCATTACTATCTATCACTAGCTATCGTAACAATCTATCACTAGCTATCATTACTATCAACACTATACCATTACTATCTATCACCAACTATCATTACTATCTATCACTAGCTCTCATTACTATCTATCACCAACTATCATTACTATCTATAATTATCTATCAACACTATCTTACACCAACTAAACTTAATATCTATCATTGGCTATCAACACTATCTATCATTAGCTATCAACGCTATCACTATCTATCAACACTATCTATCACTAGCTATCAACACCATCTATCACTAGCTATAATTAGCTATCAACGCTATCTATCATTAGCTATCAACACAATCTATCACTAGCTATGATTAGCTATCAACAATATATATCACTAGCTATCAACACTATCTATCACTAGCTATCAACACTATCTATCACTATCTATCAACACTATCACTGGCTATAATTAGCTATCAACACAATCTATCACTAGCTATGATTTGCTATCAACACTATCTATCACTAGCTATCAACACCATCTATCACTAGCTATCAACACTATCACTAGCTATAATTAGCTATTAACACAATCTATCAATAGTTATGATTAGCTATCAACACTATCTATCACTAGCTATCAACACTATCTATCACTAGCTATCAACACTATCTATCACTATCTATCACCACTATCACTAGCTATAATTAGCTATCAACAATATATATCACTATCTATCAACACTATCTATCACTATCTATCAACACTATCACTAGCTATAATTAGCTATCAACACTATCTATCACTAGCAATGATTAGCTATCAACATTATATCTCACTAGCTATCAACACTATCACTTGCTATAATTAGCTATCAACACCATCTATCACTAGTTATCAACACTATCTATCACTAGCTATCAACATTATCTATCACTAGCTATAATTAGCTATCAACACTATCTATCACTAGCTATAATTAGCGATCAACACTATCACTAGCTATCAACACTATCTATCACTAGCTATCAACACTATCAACACCATCTATCAATAGCTATCAACACTAGCTATCAACACTATCACTAGCTATAATTAGCTATCAACACAGTCTATCACTAGCTATCAACACTATCTATCACTAGCTATCAATACTACCACTAGCTATGATTAGCTATCAACACTACCACTAGCTATGAATAGCTATCAACACTATCTATCACTAGCTATCAACACTATCTATCACTAGCTATCAACACTATCAATAGCTATCAACACTATCTATCACTAGCTATCAACAATATCTATCAATAGCTATCAACCAAATCTATCACTAGCTATCAACACTATCTATCACTAGCTATCAACACTATCTATCACTAGCTATCAACACTATCACTAGCTATCAACACTATCTATCACTAGATCTCAACACTATCTATCACTAGATATCAACACTATCTATCACTAGATATCAACACTATCTATCACTAGCTATCAACACTATTTATCACTATCTATCAACACTATCTATCACTAGCTATCAACTCTATCACTAGCTATCAACTCTATCTCAGCTCTGGGTCAGAAAGCCCAGTAGTGTAGTGGTTTTCTCTCAGCTCTGGGTCAGAAAGCCCAGTAGTGTAGTCGTTCTCTCTCAGCTCTGGGTCAGAAAGCCCAGTAGTGTAGTGGTTTTCGCTCAGCTCTGGGTCAGACAGCCCAGTAGTGTAGTGGTTTTCTCTCAGCTCCCAGCCCTGTAGTTATTAGGTACTAATTGTCTACTGATTGTCTACTAATTAGTTGATGATGTAATTGGAGTAGTCAATCGTATCTCACAACTCATCGTTAAGTTCCTTCGCTCATTCACACACATTGTTCAAAGTTAAAACAACCCCAACAGATGAAAATGCCCATCATGGGCTGAGAGACATCACCACTAGACCCATCACTCCCATCACCACTAGACCATCACTCCCATCACCACTAGACCCATCACTCTCATCACCACTAGACCCATCACCACTAGACCCATCACTCCCATCACCACTAGACCCATCACTCCCATCACCACTAGACCCATCACTCTCCATCACCAATAGACCCATCACTCTCATCACCACTAGACCCATCACCACTAGACCCATCACTCCCATAACCACTAGACTCATCACTCCCATCACCACTAGACCCATAACTCCCATCACCACTAGACCCATCACTCCCATCACCACTAGACCCATCACCACTAGACCCATGACTCTCATCACCACTAGACCATCACTCCCATCACCACTAGACCCATCACTCTCATCACCACTAGACCCATCACCACTAGACCCATTACCCCCATCACCACTAGACCCATCACTCCCATCACCACTAGACCCATCACCACTAGACCCATCACTCTCATCACCACTAGACCCATCACCACTAGACCCATCACCACTAGACCCATCACCATTAGACCAATCACTCCCATCACCACTATACCCATCACTCCCATCACCACTAGACTCATCACTCCCATCACCACTAGACCCATCACCACTAGACCCATCACTCCCATATCTACTAGACCCATCACTCCCATCACCACTAGACCCATCACTCCCATCACCACTAGACACATCACTCTCATCACCACTAGACCCATCACCACTAGACCCATCACTCCCATCACCACTAGACCCATCACCACTAGACCCATGACTCTCATCACCACTATACCCATCACTCTCATCACCCCTAGACCCATCACCACTAGACCCATCACTCCCATCACCACTAGACCCATCACCACTAGACCCATCACTCCCATATCTACTAGACCCATCACTCCCATCACCACTAGACCCATCACTCCCATCACCACTAGACCCATCACTCCCATCACCACTAGACACATCACTCTCATCACCACTAGACCCATCACCACTAGACCCATCACTCCCATCACCACTAGACACATCACTCTCATCACCACTAGACCCATCACCACTAGACCCATCACTCCCATCACCACTAGACCCATCACCACTAGACCCATGACTCTCATCACCACTATACCCATCACTCTCATCACCCCTAGACCCATCACCACTAGACTCATCACTCTCATCACCACTAGACCCATCACCACTAGACCCATCACTCCCATCACCACTAGACCCATCACTCCCATCACCACTAGACCCATCACCACTAGACCCATCACCACTAGACCCATCACTCTCATCACCACTAGACCCATCACCACTAGACCCATCACTCCCATCACCACTATACCCATCACTCCCATCACCACTAGACTCATCACTCCCATCACCACTAGACCCATCACTCCCATCACCACTAGACCCATCACCCCCATCACCACTAGACCCATCACTCCCTTCACCAATAGACCCATCACCACTAGACCCAGCACTCCCATCACCACTAGACCCAACACCACTAGACCCATGACTCTCATCACCACTATACCCATCACTCCCATCACCACTAGACCCATGACTCTCATCACCACTAGACCCATCACCACTAGACCCATCACTCCCATCACCACTCGACCCATCACCACTAGACCCATCACTCCCATCACCACTAGACCCATCACTCCCATCACCACTAGACCCATCACTCCCATCACCACAATAACCAGCACTAGACCCATCACCACTAGACTCATCACTCCCATTACTACTAGACCCATCACTCCCATCACCACTAGACCCATCACTCCCATCACCACTAGACCCATCACCACTAGACCCATCACTGCCATCACCACTAGACCCATCACTCCCATCACCACTAGACCCATCACTCCCATCACTACTAGACTGATCACTCCCATCACCACTAGACCCATCACCACTAGACCCATCACCACTAGACCCATCACTCCCATCACCACTAGACCCATGACTCTCATCACCACTAGACCCATCACTCCCATCACCACTAGACCCATCACTCCCATCACCACTAGACGCATCACTTTCATCACCACTAGACCCATCACCACTAGACCCATCACTCCCATGACCACTAGACCCATCACCACTAGACCCATCACTCCCATCACCACAATAACCATCACTCCCATCACCACTAGACTCATCACTCCCATCACCACTAGACCCATCACCACTAGACCCATCACTCCCATCACTACTAGACCCATCACTCCCATCACCACTAGACCCATCACTCCCATCACCACTAGACCCATCACTCCCATCACCACTAGACCCATCACTCCCATCACCACTAGACGCATCACTTTCATCACCACTAGACCCATCACCACTAGACCCATCACTCCCATCACCACTAGACCCATCACCACTAGACCCATCACTCCCATCACCACAATAACCATCACTCCCATCACCACTAGACTCATCACTCCCATCACCACTAGACCCATCACCACTAGACCCATCACTCCCATCACCACTAGACCCATCACTCCCATCACCACTAGACGCATCACTTTCATCACCACTAGACCCATCACCACTAGACCCATCACTCCCATCACCACTAGACCCATCACCACTAGACCCATCACTCCCATCACCACAATAACCATCACTCCCATCACCACTAGACTCATCACTCCCATCACCACTAGACCCATCACCACTAGACCCATCACTCCCATCACTACTAGACCCATCACTCCCATCACCACTAGACCCATCACTCCCATCACCACTAGACCCATCACTCCCATCACCACTAGACCCATCACTCCCATCACCACTAGACCCATCACTCCCATCACCACTAGACCCATCACTCCCATCACCACTAGACGCATCACTTTCATCACCACTAGACCCATCACCACTAGACCCATCACTCCCATCACCACTAGACCCATGAGTCTCATCACCACTAGACCCATCACCACTAGACCCATCACTCCCATCACCACTAGACCCATCACTCCCATCACCACTAGATCAGCAACGCATCACAGAACCAGCAACCTCAGAATCAGCGACCTCAGCTGACTCCCACCTGTGAGACAAAGGCAGTCTATTCTTTGTTCTGTGAAAAGGAGAGATGTGGTGTTATTTGCATATTGCAACCTGATTGGTCATATGCTAATGAGGGCCTGTGAGAAAGTAGGGGCATGAGAAAAGCATCTCTCTCTCTCGCTCGCTCTCAAAAAGGTCATGTTAACTGACTGATATCTAAACCTGTTAACCTCAGACCTTATTCCAAAACCCTATTCTTTCCCCATAGGGATGGCTGAACGAAAAATAGGTAATTTATATCCAGGTTTCAGGACTACAAATTGGCAAACTCTACTGTGGCAAAATTGGTTCCTGTTTCAGTCATATCTTTGGTCAGGTTTGCGTGGGTCAAACGAAAACACCCTAATGATTGGTTGACAATAGATCCTCCCACAATGCAGCGATGGCTTCAGGGTCAACTGCAGAAACTTGCAGCCGACTGCAGTCAGAACTTCATGACCTTTGATCACATGATTTTTGTAAAGTTCATGGAGTCAATATGTAGGTGCAAGTCGGACAATTTTTATTCCCATAATGCAACACACTTTAAAAGACTGTGACCAACATCGTGGTGACCACCTTTGATAAAAGTAATCTCCTCGAACGCGTCCAACATGTAGAACCAGAGCCAGCTGTTCCCTCTCTTGCGTGAGCATGACAGATATTATGGAGGAACCAGGAGCTCACACGGGAAAAGCAGAAAGAGGAAACTTACACTGACAGGAACATTGACAACAAAAAAGTATCCAATGGTAAAACGGCCTGAGTAAAACTCTTATTTATCCACCATCTTTGGGGTTAATATTGCCCAGCGGTGCAAAACGAACTGCACGGTGGTCATGTGATGTACACGGAAGTGTAACTCCTCTGCACCGCAGTTGTCAGTACCTTGCAGAGTTGTAGAACCGGTCTACACCGTTAACGTCTAAGTAGTATATTGAAACAGCTGGTTAATGTAGCCTAGGTTAGTAGTCAGCTCGTATCTAGTCGTCTCTGCGGTCATGTTATTGTTGAGTGTTGTTAGCAGTGTATGTCTGCTCCTAGCGACACTACAGGCGGTACAATGTGACGCCGAATTGAACACATCTACAGGTTTGTTACCGTAGGTCCCTTGTCATTTCCTACGGGTCTGTATGGGCTACTACTGTGTCAGACCAGTTTGTGCTTGTTTCAGGTGAGAATACCGGACAACTCGGGAAGTATTCGGTGCAGCTCGTGACTAACTCGTCCAACGGCACCGACCTAACCTACGGTTTCGTCTCGTGCGGGGTGGCCGTTCTGTTTTACGGTTCTAACTTTGTCCCCGTGAAGAAGATACCCACAGGAGACGGTAAGGACGAAGCGAGACAAATGTATAATGAGTTCAACGCCTTCAGAACTAACGTTAGCTAGTTTACTCAACGTGTTAACCGGGGACCGGTTAAACGGCTTTAAAAGACGACACTTGGATTATTCCTGGTGTTTCGTGGGTCTGGTAACTTGACATTGTTTAACCTTCTTTCCTGTACATTACATGTTATGTGTTCTGAACTTTCCACTGTTCCCGAGGCTTTCCAAACGCAACTTTCCTTATTGTGTAATACTTATCGATCACTGATTGATTAGGCTACGTCATCACTAATCAATGATCCTGTTTAGTAAGAAAGGCATTTGCCAAACCAAGAAATACCATGAATAGAGCTCATGTGATTCCTTATTATACATTGTATCCCCCCCCCACACACAGCCTATTTATATCTGAACATTTCCAAAACACTGTGTCCTGCTGAATGCACCCCAAGTGTGTCCAACTCACCTTTGCTACGGCTGTTGGCAGTGTGGTACCGCAGGTGTATGTGACCAATAACATTTGATTTGTTGTGTGTGTGTGTTGCAGGTCTGTTCTTCCAGTGGGTGCTGTGTGCAGCAGTCTGGAGCGTATCTCGGGTGGTCAACATTATTCTGGGGTCTCCCACCTTCTGGCCGCTAGCCATGCTGGGGGGGGCCATCTGGGCTACAGGTCAGTATACCTCTAGCCATGCTGGGGGGGGGGGGCGGCATACCTCTAGCCATGCTGGGGGGGGGGCGGCATCTGGGCTACAGGTCAGTATACCTCTAGCCATGCTGGGGGGGGCGGCATCTGGGCTACAGGTCAGTATACCTCTAGCCATGCTGGGGGGGGGGACGGCATCTGGGCTACAGGTCAGTATACCTCTAGCCATGCTGGGGGGGGCGGCATCTGGGCTACAGGTCAGTATACCGCTAGCCATGCTGGGGGAGGGGCGGGGGGGGCCCTTTGGGCTACAGGTGAGTATTTAATCTGTGTGTGTGTGTAGGTAACATCACGGTGGTCCCCATAGTGAAAACCATCGGTCTGGGTCTGGGCCTCCTCATCTGGGCCTCTTTCAACCTCCTCATTGGTTGGGCAAGCTCCAGGTACGCGCGCACACACTACTCACGCACACACACCGCACACACACCAGCCAAACCTAGAGATACACACACACACACACACACCCTTACAATACACTGTGTGTGTATCTCTAGGTTTGGCTGGTTTGGGATCGATGCTGAGGAAGTTTCTAACCCAACACTCAACTACTGTGGAGCAGGATGCTGTCTGCTCAGGTAATGAGGGGTGTTTTTGTGGTGGTGGGGCGTAGCGGGGGGAGTATAACGGGGTGTGTAACGTGGAGGGATGTGTAACAGGGTGTTTGGTGGTGTGTAACAGGGTGTGGAACAGGGTGTTTGGTGGTGTGTAACAGGGTGTGTAACAGGGTGTGTAACAGGGTGTGTAACAGGGTGTTTGGTGGTGTGTAACAGGGTGTTTGGTGGTGTGTAACAGGGTGTTTGGTGGTGTGTAACAGGGTGTTTGGTGGTGTGGAACAGGGTGTTTGGTGGTGTGGAACAGGGTGTTTGGTGGTGTGGAACAGGGTGTTTGGTGGTGTGGAACAGGGTGTTTGGTGTGGAACAGGGTGTTTGGTGGTGTGGAACAGGGTGTGGAACAGGGTGTTTGGTGGTGTGTAACAGGGTGTTTGGTGGTGTGTAACAGGGTGTGTAACAGGGTGTTTGGTGGTGTGGAACAGGGTGTTTGGTGGTGTGGAACAGGGTGTTTGGTGGTGTGTAACAGTGTGTGTATAACAGTGTGTGGAACAGGGTGTTTGGTGGTGTGTAACAGTGTGTGTATAACAGTGTGTGTAACAGGGTGTTTGGTGGTGTGGAACAGGGTGTTTGGTGGTGTGGAACAGGGTGTTTGGTGGTGTGGAACAGGGTGTGGAACAGGGTGTTTGGTGGTGTGTAACAGGGTGTTTGGTGGTGTGTAACAGGGTGTTTGGTGGTGTGTAACAGTGTGTGTATAACAGTGTGTGTAACAGGGTGTTTTGTGGTGTGGAACAGGGTGTTTGGTGGTGTGGAACAGGGTGTTTGGTGGTGTGGAACAGGGTGTTTGGTGGTGTGTAACAGGGTGTGGAACAGGGTGTTTGGTGGTGTGTAACAGGGTGTTTGGTGGTGTGTAACAGTGTGTGTATAACAGTGTGTGTAACAGGGTGTTTGGTGGTGTGGAACAGGGTGTTTGGTGGTGTGGAACAGGGTGTTTGGTGGTGTGGAACAGGGTGTGGAACAGGGTGTTTGGTGGTGTGGAACAGGGTGTGGAACAGGGTGTTTGGTGGTGTGGAACAGGGTGTGGAACAGGGTGTGGAACAGGGTGTTTGGTGTGGAACAGGGTGTTTGGTGGTGTGTAACAGGGTGTTTGGTGGTGTGTAACAGGGTGTTTGGTGGTGTGTAACAGGGTGTTTGGTGGTGTGTCACAGGGTGTTTGGTGGTGTGTAACAGGGTGTGTAACATGGTGTTTGGTGGTGTGTAACAGGGTGTGTAACAGGGTGTTTGGTGGTGTGTAACAGGGTGTGGAACAGGGTGTTTGGTGGTGTGTAACAGGGTGTTTGGTGTTGTGTAACAGGTTGTTTGGTGTGTAACAGGGTGTGGAACAGGGTGTTTGGTGGTGTGTAACAGGGTGTTTGGTGGTGTGTAACAGTGTGTGTATAACAGTGTGTGTAACAGGGTGTTTGGTGTGGAACAGGGTGTTTGGTGGTGTAGAACAGGGTGTTTGGTGGTGTGGAACAGGGTGTTTGGTGGTGTGTAACAGGGTGTTTGGTGGTGTGTAACAGGGTGTTTGGTGGTGTGTAACAGGGTGTTTGGTGGTGTGTAACAGGGTGTTTGGTGGTGTGGAACAGGGTGTTTGGTGGTGTGTAACAGGGTGTTTGGTGGTGTGTCACAGGGTGTTTGGTGGTGTGTAACAGGGTGTGTAACATGGTGTTTGGTGGTGTGTAACAGGGTGTGTAACAGGGTGTTTGGTGGTGTGTAACAGGGTGTGGAACAGGGTGTTTGGTGGTGTGTAACAGGGTGTTTGGTGTTGTGTAACAGGTTGTTTGGTGTGTAACAGGGTGTGGAACAGGGTGTTTGGTGGTGTGTAACAGGGTGTTTGGTGGTGTGTAACAGTGTGTGTATAACAGTGTGTGTAACAGGGTGTTTGGTGTGGAACAGGGTGTTTGGTGGTGTAGAACAGGGTGTTTGGTGGTGTAGAACAGGGTGTTTGGTGGTGTAGAACAGGGTGTTTGGTGGTGTGGAACAGGGTGTTTGGTGGTGTGTAACAGGGTGTTTGGTGGTGTGTAACAGGGTGTTTGGTGGTGTGTAACAGGGTGTTTGGTGGTGTGGAACAGGGTGTTTGGTGGTGTGGAACAGGGTGTGGAACAGGGTGTGGAACAGGGTGTTTGGTGGTGTGTAACAGGGTGTGTAACAGGGTGTTTGGTGGTGTGTAACAGGGTGTTTGGTGGTGTGGAACAGGGTGTTTGGTGGTGTGGAACAGGGTGTTTGGTGTGGAACAGGGTGTGGAACAGGGTGTGGAACAGGGTGTTTGGTGGTGTGTAACAGGGTGTTTGGTGGTGTAACAGGGTGTGTAACAGGGTGTTTGGTGGTGTGTAACAGGGTGTGTAACAGGGTGTTTGGTGGTGTGTAACAGGGTGTGGAACAGGGTGTTTGGTGGTGTGTAACAGGGTGTGTAACAGGGTGTTTGGTGGTGTGTAACAGGGTGTGGAACAGAGTGTTTGGTGGTGTGTAACAGGGTGTTTGGTGGTGTGTAACAGGGTGTTTGGTGTGTAACAGGGTGTGGAACAGCGTGTTTGGTGGTGTGTAACAGGGTGTTTGGTGGTGTGTAACAGTGTGTGTATAACAGTGTGTGTAACAGGGTGTTTGGTGTGGAACAGGGTGTTTGGTGGTGTGGAACAGGGTGTTTGGTGGTGTGTAACAGTGTGTGTATAACAGTGTGTGTAACAGGGTGTTTGGTTGTGTGTAACAGGGTGTTTGGTGGTGTGTAACAGGGTGTGTATAACAGTGTGTGTAACAGGGTGTTTGGTGGTGTGGAACAGGGTGTGGAACAGGGTGTTTGGTGTGGAACAGGGTGTTTGGTGGTGTGTAACAGGGTGTTTGGTGGTGTGGAACAGGGTGTGGAACAGGGTGTTTGGTGTGGAACAGGGTGTTTGGTGGTGTGTAACAGGGCGTTTGGTGGTGTGGAACAGGGTGTTTGGTGGTGTGGAATGTTTGGTGGTGTGGAACAGGGTGTTTGGTGGTGTGGAACAGGGTGTTTGGTGGTGTGGAACAGGGTGTGGAACAGGGTGTTTGGTGGTGTGGAACAGGGTGTTTGGTGGTGTGGAACAGGGTGTGGAACAGGGTGTTTGGTGGTGTGGAACAGGGTGTTTGGTGGTGTGGAACAGGGTGTGGAACAGGGTGTTTGGTGGTGTGGAATAGGGTGTTTGGTGTGGAACAGGGTGTTTGGTGGTGTGTAACAGGGTGTGGAACAGGGTGTTTGGTGGTGTGTAACAGGGTGTTTGGTGGTGTGTAACAGGGTGTGGAACAGGGTGTTTGGTGGTGTGTAACAGGGTGTTTGGTGGTGTGTAACAGGGTGTTTGGTGGTGTGTAACAGGGTGTTTGGTGGTGTGTAACAGGGTGTTTGGTGGTGTGGAACAGGGTGTTTGGTGGTGTGGAACAGGGTGTTTGGTGGTGTGGAACAGGGTGTTTGGTGGTGTGGAACAGAGTGTTTTGTGTGTAACAGTGTGCGTAACAGGGTATGTAGTATGTAACATGGTTTGTAACCGTGCTCTCTCTCCTCAGTGCTGTGATCTTCTTCTTTGTGAAGAGTGATGTTCACAGTCAGTCCTCCAGACCAGAAGAGGAGGAGCCACTACTCATAGACGGCGTGAGACACACTGCTGTTCCTAGCCTGAGTCACTCTACAGCAGTCTGGATGCTGATCAATGTGGAGCAGATTTTAATACTGTGTGTGTGTGTGTGCAGTGTGTAAATGCAGATGGTGGGACGTCGTCTGATGACTCGTGGGTTGACACACTAAGACCGCGGACCAAACGACTGGTGTACGTATCTCATCTTAACATAAGCTCGACACGCTTAACATTTGCAGAGCGGGAGGCTTGCACTGCTTGAGCAGAAAATCACTGCCTAGTACAAGAGGATAAAGGGACTGTCAGCCTAGAACAAGAGGATAAAGGGACTGTCAGCCTAGAACAAGAGGGTAAAGGGACTGTCAGCCTAGTACAAGAGGATAAAGGGACTGTCAGCCTAGTACAAGAGTATAAAGGGACTGTCAGCCTAGTACAAGAGTATAAAGGGACTGTCAGCCTAGAACAAGAGGATAAAGGGACTGTCAGCCTAGAACAAGAGGATAAAGGGACTGTCAGCCTAGAACAAGAGGATAAAGGGACTGTCAGCCTAGTACAAGAGGATAAAGGGACTGTCAGCCTAGAACAAGAGGATAAAGGGACTGTCAGCCTAGAACAAGAGGATAAAGGGACTGTCAGCCTAGTACAAGAGGATAAAGGGACTGTCAGCCTAGAACAAGAGGATAAAGGGACTGTCAGCCTAGTACAAGAGGATAAAGGGACTGTCACTGCCTAGTACAAGAGGATAAAGGGACTGTCACTGCCTAGTACAAGAGGATAAAGGGACTGTCACTGCCTAGTACAAGAGGATAAAGGGACTGTCAGCCTAGTACAAGAGGATAAAGGGACTGTCAGCCTAGTACAAGAGGATAAAGGGACTGTCAGCCTAGTACAAGAGGATAAAGGGACTGTCACTGCCTAGAACAAGAGGATAAAGGGACTGTCACTGCCTAGAACAAGAGGATAAAGGGACTGTCAGCCTAGTACAAGAGGGTAAAGGGACTGTCAGCCTAGAACAAGAGGATAAAGGGACTGTCAGCCTAGTACAAGAGGATAAAGGGACTGTCAGCCTAGAGCAAGAGGATAAAGGGACTGTCAGCCTAGTACAAGAGGATAAAGGGACTGTCACTGCCTAGTACAAGAGGATAAAGGGACTGTCAGCCTAGAACAAGAGGATAAAGGGACTGTCACTGCCTAGAACAAGAGGATAAAGGGACTGTCAGCCTAGAACAAGAGGATAAAGGGACTGTCACTGCCTAGAACAAGAGGATAAAGGGACTGTCAGCCTAGTACAAGAGGGTAAAGGGACTGTCAGCCTAGAACAAGAGGATAAAGGGACTGTCACTGCCTAGAACAAGAGGATAAAGGGACTGTCAGCCTTGGCACGATGACTACGAGCCAGGCCTATTCACCCAATATCAGTGCTCGACCTCACTAATGCTCTTGTGGCTGAATGGAAGCAAGTCCCCACAGCAATGTTCCAACATCTAGTGGAAAGCCTTCCCAGAAGAGTTGAGGCTGTTATAGCAGCTCCATATTAATGCCCGTGATTTTGGAATGAGATGTTAGACAGGCAGGTGCCCACATACTTTTTGGCCAGCTTTTCATTTCTCAGAGTTTTCTAATCTCTCTCCCTCCAGTGGTTCTCTCCTAGCTGTTTTCTAATCTCTCTCCCCTTCTCCCCTCTCTCTCCCTCCAGTGGTTCTGTCCTAGCTGTGTTTTCTAATCTCTCTCCCCCTCTCTCCCCCTCCAGTGCTTCTCTCATATGCTGTGTTTTCTAATCTCTACCTCTCTCTCTCTCCCCCCTCCCACTCCAGTGGTTCTCTCCTAGCTGTGTTTTCTAATCTCTCTCCCCCCTCTCCCTCCAGTGGTTCTGTCCTAGCTGTGTTTTCTAATCTCTCTCCCCCCTCTCTCTCTCTCTCTCTCTCTCCCCCCTCTCCCTCCAGTGGTTCTCTCCTAGCTGTGTTTTCTAATCTCTCCCTCTCTCTCTCTCTCTCTCCCCCTCTCCCTCCAGTGGTTCTCTCCTAGCTGTGGCAGCAGGTTTGTTGTACGGTACCTCTTTTGTTCCAGTTCTCTACATTAAGAACCACGCAGCACATCATGACAGCCACTTCACCGGGGCAAGCCAGTTTGGTACGTCACAACTGCATTACCCGTCTCTCCCAGTCACAACTGCATTACCCGTCTCTCTCCTTCAGCTGCATTACCCGTCTCTCTCCTTCAGCTGCATTACCCGTCTCTCTCCTTCAGCTACATTACCCGTCTCTCTCCTTCAGCTGCATTACCCGTCTCTCTCCTTCAGCTGCATTACCCGTCTCTCTCCTTCAGCTGCATTACCCGTCTCTCTCCTTCAGCTGCATTACCCGTATCTCTCCTTCAGCTGCATTACCCGTCTCTCTCCTTCAGCTGCATTACCCGTCTCTCCCCTTTACAGCTGCATTACCCGTCTCTCCCCTTTACAGCTGCATTACCCGTCTCTCTCCTTCAGCTGCATTACCCGTCTCTCTCCTTCAGCTGCATTACCCGTCTCTCTCCTTCAGCTGCATTACCCGTCTCTCCCCTTTACAGCTGCATTACCCGTCTCTCCCCTTTACAGCTGCATTACCCGTCTCTCCCCTTTACAGCTGCATTACCCGTCTCTCTCCTTCAGCTGCATTACCCGTCTCTCTCCTTCAGCTGCATTACCCGTCTCTCTCATTCAGCTGCATTACCCGTCTCTCTCCTTCAGCTGCATTACCCGTCTCTCCCCTTTACAGCTGCATTACCCGTCTCTCCCCTTTACAGCTGCATTACCCGTCTCTCCCCTTCACAGATGCATTACCTGTCTCTCACAGTCACCGCTGCATTACCTGTATCTCCCCCTCACCGCTGCATTATCCGTCTCTCCCCCTCACCGCTGCATTACCCGTCTCTCACCCTCACCGCTGCATTACCCGTCTCTCCCCCTCACCGCTGCATTATCCGTCTCTCCCCCTCACCGCTGCATTACCCGTCTCTCACCCTCACCGCTGCATTATCCGTCTCTCCCCCTCGACGCTGCATTACCTGTCTCTCCCCCTCACCGCTGCATTACCCGTCTCTCCCCTTCACCGCTGCATTACCCGTCTCTCCCCTTCACAGCTGCATTACCCGTCTCTCCCCTTCAGCTGCATTACCCGTCTCTCCCCCTCACAGCTGCATTACCCGTCTCTCCCCTTCACCGCTGCATTACCCGTCTCTCCCCGTCACCGCCGCATTACCCGTCTCTCCCCCTCACCGCGGCATTACCCGTCTCTCCCCCTCACCGCGGCATTACCCGTCTCTCCCCCTCCCTGCCGCATTACCCGTCTCTCCCCCTCACTGCCGCATTACCCGTCTCTCCCCCTCACTGCGGCATTACCCTTCTCCCCCCCTCACTGGCGCATTACCCGTCTCCCCCCTCACAGCTGCATTACCCTTCTCTCCCCTCACAGCTGCATTACCCGTCTCTCCCCCTCACAGCTGCATTACCCGTCTCTCCCCCTCACAGCTGCATTACCCGTCTCTCCCCCTCACAGCTGCATTACCCGTCTCTCCCCCTCACAGCTGCATTACCCGTCTCTCCCCCTCACAGCTGCATTACCCGTCTCCCCCCCTCACTGCCGGATTACCCGTCTGTCCCCCTCACAGCTGCATTACCCGTCTCTCCCCTTCACAGCTGCATTACCCGTCTCTCCCCCTCACCGCTGCATTACCCGTCACTCTCCTTCAGCTGCATTACCCATCTCTCCCCCTCACCGAGAGAGAGATTGGCTTTTGTTTTTGGGCAGAATTATTTGAGATTTTAGTTATTGTTGGAGGTGGGGCGGCAGGGTAGCCTAGTGGTTAGAGCGTTGGACTAGTAACCAGAAGGTTTCAAGTTCAAACCCCCGAGCTGACAAGGTACAAATCTGTCGTTCTGCCCCTGAACAGGCAGTTAACTGTTCCTAGGCCGTCATTGAAAATAATAATTTGTTCTTAACTGACTTGCCTAGTTAAATAAAGGTAATAAAAAGGTTGGTTAGTTTAGTGCCTAATCCTGCCTAATGAGCGGGCCGGCATTATCTTCTTCTTCACATTGAGTTGCATGGTTTGTAAATGGCTTTAAGCTATATGACCGCCATCTAGTGGCCACAATACATTTATGTCAAAAGATTCAGTTCATGGCTCCAGCACTGCAGGTGGCGGTAAATCACCAACATTAGCTTTGCACTTTTTTCAAACATCAAAAGAAGAAGAAAATGTACTACTTTCAAATGGAGATACAACATTACGATCTCTATGGTGCCACCATAACAGCATAGATACAATGTTGTGATCTCTATACATCTCTATGGTGCCACCATAACAGCATAGATACAATGTTGTGATCTCTATACATCTCTATGGTGCCACCATAACAGCATAGATACAATGTTGTGATCTCTATACATCTCTATGGTGCCACCATAACAGCATAGATACAATGTTGTGATCTCTATACATCTCTATGGTGCCACCATAACAGCATAGATACAATGTTGTGATCTCTATACATCTCTATGGTGCCACCATAACAGCATAGATACAATGTTGTGATCTCTATACATCTCTATGGTGCCACCATAACAGCATAGATACAATGTTGTGATCTCTATGGTGCCACCATAACAGCATAGATACAATGTTGTGATCTCTATACATCTCTATGGTGCCACCATAACAGCGTAGATACAATGTTGTGATCTCTATACATCTCTATGGTGCCACCATAACAGCATAGATACAATGTTGTGATCTCTATACATCTCTATGGTGCCACCATAACAGCATAGATACAATGTTGTGATCTCTATACATCTCTATGGTGCCACCATAACAGCATAGATACAATGTTGTGATCTCTATACATCTCTATGGTGCCACCATAACAGCATAGATACAATGTTGTGATCTCTATACATCTCTATGGTGCCACCATAACAGCATAGATACAATGTTGTGATCTCTATACATCTCTATGGTGCCACCATAACAGCATAGATAATGTTGTGATCTCTATACATCTCTATGGTGCCACCATAACAGCATAGATGCAATGTTGTGATCTCTATGGTGCCACCATAACAGCATAGATACAATGTTGTGATCTCTATACATCTCTATGGTGCCACCATAACAGCATAGATACAATGTTGTGATCTCTATACATCTCTATGGTGCCACCATAACAGCATAGATACAATGTTGTGATCTCTATACATCTCTATGGTGCCACCATAACAGCATAGATACAATGTTGTGATCTCTATACATCTCTATGGTGCCACCATAACAGCATAGATACAATGTTGTGATCTCTATACATCTCTATGGTGCCACCATAACAGCATAGATACAATGTTGTGATCTCTATACATCTCTATGGTGCCACCATAACAGCATAGATACAATGTTGTGATCTCTATGGTGCCACCATAACAGCATAGATACAATGTTGTGATCTCTATACATCTCTATGGTGCCACCATAACAGCATAGATACAATGTTGTGATCTCTATACATCTCTATGGTGCCACCATAACAGCATAGATACAATGTTGTGATCTCTATACATCTCTATGGTGCCACCATAACAGCATAGATGCAATGTTGTGATCTCTATGGTGCCACCATAACAGCATAGATACAATGTTGTGATCTCTATACATCTCTATGGTGCCACCATAACAGCATAGATACAATGTTGTGATCTCTATACATCTCTATGGTGCCACCATAACAGCATAGATACAATGTTGTGATCTCTATACATCTCTATGGTGCCACCATAACAGCATAGATACAATGTTGTGATCTCTATACATCTCTATGGTGCCACCATAACAGCATAGATACAATGTTGTGATCTCTATACATCTCTATGGTGCCACCATAACAGCATAGATACAATGTTGTGATCTCTATGGTGCCACCATAACAGCATAGATACAATGTTGTGATCTCTATACATCTCTATGGTGCCACCATAACAGCATAGATACAATGTTGTGATCTCTATACATCTCTATGGTGCCACCATAACAGCATAGATACAATGTTGTGATCTCTATACATCTCTATGGTGCCACCATAACAGCATAGATACAATGTTGTGATCTCTATGGTGCCACCATAACAGCATAAATACAATGTTGTGATCTCTATGGTGCCACCATAACAGCATAGATACAATGTTGTGATCTCTATGGTGCCACCATAACAGCATAGATACAATGTTGTGATCTCTATGGTGCCACCATAACAGCATAGATACAATGTTGTGATCTCTATACATCTCTATGGTGCCACCATAACAGCATAGATACAATGTTGTGATCTCTATACATCTCTATGGTGCCACCATAACAGCATAGATACAATGTTGTGATCTCTATACATCTCTATGGTGCCACCATAACGGCAGGGATACAATGTTGTGATCTCTATGGTGCCACCATAATGGCAGGGATACGTTGTGATCTCTATACATCTCTATCTCCAGCAGCACCTGGCTGATATTTTCTTTCCTCTCTGTGTGTGTGTGTGTGTCTAGATCTGGACTATGTGTTTGCCCAGTTCAGTGGGATATTCCTGACCAGTACGGTCTACTTCCTGATCTACTGCGCTGCCATGAAGAACAAACCTAGAGTCTACCCTAGAGCAATACTACCTGGTACACACACCTAGAGTCTACCCTAGAGCAATACTACCTGGTACACACACACCTAGAGTCTACCCTAGAGCAATACTACCTGGTACACGCATACACCTAGAGCAATACTACCTGGTACACACATACACCTAGAGCAATACTACCTGGTACACACACATACACCTAGAGCAATACTACCTGGTACACACACATACACCTAGAGCAATACTACCTGGTACACACACATACACCTAGAGCAATAATACCTGGTACACACACATACGCCTAGAGCAATACTACCTGGTACACACACATACACCTAGAGCAATACTACCTGGTACACACACATACACCTAGAGCAATACTACCTGGTACACACACATACACCTAGAGCAATACTACCTGGTACACACACATACACCTAGAGCAATACTACCTGGTACACACACATACACCTAGAGCAATACTACCTGGTACACACACATACACCTAGAGCAATACTACCTGGTACACACACATACACCTAGAGCAATACTACCTGGTACACACACATACACCTAGAGCAATACTACCTGGTACATGCACCTAGAGAGTTATACTCCCTTGTACACGCACACACACACACCTAGAGAGTTATACTCCCTGGTACACACACCTAGAGAGTACCTATACTACCTGATACACACACACCCAGACTAGACTACACTGCCTGGTTAGATTGTTGGGTTATTTACACTGTGTATTTTCGTCCAGGCTTTGTCTCTGGGGTGATGTGGGGTATTGCTACCTGCTGCTGGTTTCTGGCCAACACCTACCTGAGTGCTGTGGTCAGTTTCCCCATAATAACCACGGTGAGTATTAATACTACAGCAGTACTATATTACTACTACAGCGGTACTATACTAATACTACATTTAGTACTACAGCGGTATATTAATACTACAGCGGTACTATATTAATACTACAGCGGTACTGTGTTAATACTGCAGCGGTACTGTGTTAATACTACAGCGGTACTGTGTTAATACTACAGCGGTACTGTGTTAATACTACAACGGCACTGTGTTAATACTACAGCGGTACTATGTTAATACTACAGCGGTACTAGGGCGGTACTGTGTTAATACTACGTTAATACTACAGCGGTACTGTGTTAATACTACAGCGGTACTGTGTTAATACTACAGCGGTACTGTGTTAATACTACAGCGGTACTGTGTTAATACTACAGCGGTACTGTGTTAATACTACAGCGGTACTGTGTTAATACTACAGCGGTACTATGCTAATACTACGGCGGTACTGTGTTAATACTACAGCGGTACTGTGTTAATACTACAGCGGTACTGTGTTAATACTACAGCGGTACTATGTTAATACTGCAGCGGTACTGTGTTAATACTACAGCGGTACTGTGTTAATACTGCAGCGGTACTATGTTAATACTACAGCGGTACTGTGTTAATACTGCAGCGGTACTGTGTTAATACTACAGCGGTACTATGTTAATACTACAGCGGTACTAGGGTGGTACTATGTTAATACTACAGCGGTACTATGTTAATACTACAGCGGTACTGTGTTAATACTGCAGCGGTACTGTGTTAATACTGCAGCGGTACTGTGTTAATACTACAGCGGTACTGTGTTAATACTACAGCGGTACTGTGTTAATACTACAGCGGTACTGTGTTAATACTACAGCGGTACTGTGTTAATACTACAGCGGTACTATATTAATACTACAGCGGTACTGTGTTAATACTACAGCGGTACTGTGTTAATATTACAGCGGTACTGTGTTAATACTACAGCGGTACTGTGTTAATACTACAGCGGTACTGTGTCGATGCTAGGGCGGTACTGTGTTAATACTACAGCGGTACTATGTTAATACTACAGCGGTACTGTGTTAATACTGCAGCGGTACTGTGTTAATACTACAGCGGTACTGTGTTAATGTGTCGATGCTAGGGCGGTACTGTGTTAATACTACAGCGGTATTATGTTAATACTACAGCGGTACTGTGTTAATACTACGGCGGTACTATATTAATACTACAGCGGTACTGTGTTAATACTAGCGGTACTGGTTAATACTACAGCGGTACTATGTTAATACTACAGCGGTACTGTGTTAATACTGCAGCGGTACTGTGTTAATACTACAGCGGTACTGTGTTAATACTACACTGTGTTAATACTACAGCGGTACTGTGGTACTGCACTGTGTTAATACTACAGCGGTACTGTGTTAATACTACAGCGGTACTGTGTTAATACTACAGCGGTACTGTGTTAATACTACAGCGGTACTATGTTAATACTACAGCGGTACTGTGTTAATACTGCAGCGGTACTGTGTTAATACTACAGCGGTACTGTGTTAATACTACAGCGGTACTGTGTTAATACTACAGCGGTACTGTGTTAATACTGCAGCGGTACTGTGTTAATACTGCAGCGTTACTGTGTTAATACTACAGCGGTACTGTGTTAATACTACAGCGGTACTGTGTTAATACTACAGCGGTACTGTGTTAATACTACAGCGGTACTATATTAATACTACAGCGGTACTGTGTTAATACTGCAGCGGTACTGTGTTAATACTACAGCGGTACTGTGTTAATACTACAGCGGTACTGTGTTAATACTACAGCGGTACTGTGTTAATACTACAGCGGTACTGTGTTAATACTACAGCGGTACTGTGTTAATACTACAGCGGTACTGTGTTAATACTACAGCGGTACTATATTAATACTACAGCGGTACTGTGTTAATACTACAGAGGTACTGTGTTAATACTACAGAGGTACTGTGTTAATACTACGGCGGTACTGTTGTTATTTATTTATTTTACCTTTTTTTAACTAGGCAAGTCAGTTCGTGGGTTTGAACTTGCAACCTTCCAGTTACTAGTCCAACGCTCTAACCACTAGGCTACCCTGCCGCCCCACTTTACTGTGTTGAGTGTGTGTCTCTGTAGGGTCCTGGTCTGATTGCAGCTCTTTGGGGAGTGGTGGTCTTTAAGGAGGTTAAGGTAGGTAACCGTTCTATTCAAAAATATGTTACCACATATATTACCAAAGCAAACTTATAGAAATATGTTAACCTTTTTCACTTGTGAGTTACAAATATCTCAAACGCATTAAGAAGGCACACCTGTTAATTGAAATGCATTCCTGGTGACTAACTCATGAAACTGGTTGAGAGAATGCCATGCTGTCATCAAGGCAAAGGGTGGCTATTTGAAGAATCTCAAATATATAAAATATATTTTGATTTGTTTAACACTTTTTTGGTTACTACATGATTCCATGTGTTATTTCATGGTTTTGATCTTCACTATTATATTGCAATGTAGAATCCTTGCATGAGTAGGTGTCCAAACTTTTGACTGGTATCAGACATACCAACATGCACGCATTTTGGTACCAACTACACAATTCTTTGTCCATGTACACATTTTTATAAAAAATAAATCCACTGAGTAGATCGAACATCCCGATTCTCGAGCTACAACACACAGGCATGTACAGAGTTTGTGTCAACAGACATGGAGATGAATCCATTACTATTAGACGTGTCTGCCCCTCATCCTGTTTGTTGTGATGCTGAGTTTGTGTCAACAGACATGGAGATGAATCCATTACTATTAGACGTAGCTACCCGGTGTCTGCCCCTCCTGTTTGTTGTGATGCTGAGTTTGTGTCAACAGACATGGAGATGAATCCATTACTATTAGACGTAGCTACCCGGTGTCTGCCCCTCCTGTTTGTTGTGATGCTGTTTACCGACTGTCAGCTGTATGTAAACACATGGACAAATCCATTTCGACTCCGTGTGTTGTGGGAAGATAAACACTAATTGTTTCAAGCTAACATTAGAGAACATCAGATGGACATTCAGTGGGCTCTAAAGTGCCAGCAGTTCACTCACATTTGCTAGTGAAAGAAATGAAATGCAAATACGAAAAATAACTGGTCTCTTTTGTGCGAGTGTGAAATGCATTTAGTTCTGCGTCCCATTAGTTGTATTTTTCCCGTAACATTACGAGGATCACGCAACCTGATAGACTGTAATTATGATTCATGTCACAAAAAAACATTACAAAAGTATAATAAAAAATACATCTAAACATCTTGTCATTAAATGGAGTGGGGAGTTTAGAAGACTGCGCGATGAAGAGTGAGTGTCCGGTATTAGCTATGGAGGCAAAGCTTCTAAAATGCCTTTACACTAGATTTGATCAATTTCGAAAATGTGAAATTATTTATGAGAAGCATTCTTTAGATCCTGTTCTGTGATGTCACAGAGAAGCGTTCTTTAGATCCTGGCCTGTGATGTCACAGAGAAGCGTTCTTTAGATCCTGGCCTGTGATGTCACAGAGAAGCGTTCTTTAGATCCTGATCTGTGATGTCACAGAGAAGCGTTCTTTAGATCCTGGCCTGTGATGTCACAGAGAAGCGTTCTTTAGATCCTGGCCTGTGATGTCACAGAGTAGCGTTCTTTAGGTCCTGGCCTGTGATGTCACAGAGTAGCGTTCTTTAGGTCCTGGCCTGTGATGTCACAGAGTAGCGTTCTTTAGGTCCTGGCCTGTGATGTCACAGAGAAGCGTTCTTTAGGTCCTGGCCTGTGATGTCACAGATCATATAAACAGTTTTCACATGGTTTGGTGCTGGAGATGATGAATATGAGGTTGAGAAGTGGTGGGATAAACGCTGATTGTACTATATCTTGTAAATAACTACGTGGTTGGGACGACGCCCACTAGTCATTTATATA
This sequence comes from Oncorhynchus clarkii lewisi, assembly GCF_045791955.1. Classification (NCBI taxonomy): domain Eukaryota; kingdom Metazoa; phylum Chordata; class Actinopteri; order Salmoniformes; family Salmonidae; genus Oncorhynchus; species Oncorhynchus clarkii. The sequence continues at coordinate 1,072,495 of NC_092165.1, read as the reverse complement.
TATATATCTTGTAAATAAGACTACGTGGTTGGGACGCCGCCCACTAGTCATTTACATAAAGACTAACCCTAACCCATTTATTAGGTTGCTGGACTTCATAAGTCCTTGGCCTTCCAACCTCACTTGTTTTCTTTGGTGCAAATAAAACAGATCAAAACAATGAGCTGATGAGACGCGATTTCGCCGTAGAAAAGCTTCTCTCTCGTCAGGACACTGTTCATGACAGATGAGATCTCATATCAAACACTAGGCTAGTAAATACGTCAATAGGACAACCGAATTCAACAATACCAGTTGCTGAAAACAGCTGGTCAAATGAGAAACATGGGAGGATTTTATTTATTTAACTAGGCAAGTCAGTTAAGAACAAATTAAAGGAAAGAGAAGGAGAAGTGAATGTTCACCACCTTAGGTCCTCAGATAGCAGAAGGAGAAGTGAATGTTCACCTCCTTAGGTCTTCAGATAGCAGAAGGAGAAGTGAATGTTCACCTCCTTAGGTCCTCAGATAGGAGAAGGAGAAGTGAATGTTCACCACCTTAGGTCCTCAGATAGGAGAAGTGAATGTTCACCTCCTTAGGTCCTCAGATAGGAGACGAAGTGAATGTTCACCTCCTTAAATCCTCAGATAGGAGACGAAGTGAATGTTCACCTCCTTAGGTCCTCAGATAGGAGAAGAAGTGAATGTTCACCTCCTTAGGTCCTCAAATAGCAGAAGGAGAAGTGAATGTTCACCTCCTTAGGTCCTCAGATAGGAGAAGAAGTGAATGTTCACCTCCTTAGGTCCTCAAATAGCAGAAGGAGAAGGGAATGTTCACCACCTTAGGTCCTCAGATAGGAGAAGGGAATGTTCACCACCTTAGGTCCTCAGATAGCAGAAGGAGAAGGGAATGTTCACCACCTTAGGTCCTCAGATAGGAGAAGGGAATGTTTACCACCTTAGGTCCTCAGATAGCAGAAGGAGAAGGGAATGTTCACCACCTTAGGTCCTCAGATAGGAGAAGGGAATGTTCACCTCCTTAGGTCCTCAGATAGGAGAAGGGAATGTTCACCACCTTAGGTCCTCAGATAGGAGAAGGGAATGTTCACCACCTTAGGTCCTCAGATAGCAGAAGGAGAAGTGAATGTTCACCACCTTAGGTCCTCCAGATAGCAGAAGGAGAAGGGAATGTTCATCACCTTAGGTCCTCAGATGCTGCAACAACAGTAAAATAATGCTAGCTGCCACCTTCAGAGGTGTGCAACATCTTTACTACCTGTCCGTCTGGTATTACCCCTTAGAATGCCCTTCTAGCCAATCAGAATTGAATAGTATTCAACAATGCCGTGGCATAATTAAGCAATAATGCCCGAGAAGGGTGTGGGATATGGTCAATCGCTTATATTGCTTAAATGACCTCTCCTCTCGTCCTCAGGGTTGGTGTAACTTCCTCATCCTGGGCATGGCGTTCTCATTGGTTCTCGCTGGAGCCCTGCTGACAGCCTTCTCCAAGGTGTGACACACACCTGGTCTAAGGTGTTATGACTTTCTGCCAGACACTCAGGGAACCAGGATGAGGATGGTTACTGTACTCCAAAAGGGAACTGTCTTTTCACCTAGTTTCTAACTAGAAATTATTTCCATAGTCTCTTAATATTTTAATGTTTGATAAAATTATGTCTATTTCCATGAATTCATCTCAAAGGGATACTATTTTTTATGAAGTTATCTAATGTGATACCAGTGGATGAAGAGGTTTAACTGTAGAGTCAATACTTCCTGTTGATCTGGCCATCCAATGTACGGGAAATTGCAAGTCAACCTGCAAAGTAAACACTTCTAAGATCAACATGACTAAACTAGAAAAAGGTAAATTTGTTGAAGAAAATGCGTGGGCTTTCAGCTCTATGAAAGGTTTTGTAGCCTACCATAGCCATTTGATATGTTGAATAATTATATAAAAGGCGTTGTTGGGTTCTGAGAATATGAAATATACTTATTCATGTCACTGAGGGTAATGTATAACGTTTACATTATGTCAGGATATGTCACTGAGGGAGGGAGGGTAATGTATAACGTTTACATTATGTCAGGATATGTCACTGAGGGAGGGAGGGTAATGTATAACGTTTACATTATGTCAGGATATGTCACTGAGGGAGGGAAGGTAATGTATAACGTTTACATTGTGTCACTGGGGGAGGGAGGGTAATGTATAACATTTACATTGTCAGGATATGTCACTGGGGGAGGGAGGGTAATGTATAACGTTTACATTATGTCAGGATATGTTATTGTTTGCCATTGGGGATCCTCTGCGAGGAGAAGAGACAGTCTGGTACCAGTCACCATGACAGCCGTGAGTTGGGGAGGAGTGAGCCATTTGGGGTTAGAGGTCAGACGAAGTGAGGAAGAACAGATATCACCAAGGTTCTGCCTAGCAACAGAGATGCATTGGCTGTTCAGATGTGTAGGAGGAGACTCGGCATAGGAGGAAGGGTTAAATATCAGTGCTGTGAATGTTTTTGTTGGTTCAGCTGTTCGATCATTTGGGATGAATAAACTTGGTTTAAGCTTTCACAGTGTCCGTTGAGTTCTTACTCTGATATTTAGAACCAGTAGTAGGAGTTGGGATTATGCCGGTTAATTGTTTAGTTAGCTAGATGTCTAAACAGAACACTTCACCAGATGAATACAGGACCCATCAAGTTAGCCAGGTGTGATTACAGCCATCTATTGTATTTCATGAACATGTCTAGACAATGTTTTTACCTGGAGTTTTCCCTTATTGTAGGTTACTACTTTGACCACTATTAGTCTTAATCTTTGGTTGTTTAGAACATGGCCTCATATGTGAATCCTTAAAGAGATGGGTGGGGCTAATGCTTAAGAGGGTGTAGACATAGCTCTCCAGTAGGTACCAAAACATTCAAGGGCCATTTTCTAAAAAGTGGGGTTACAAGTTTATCAACTTTCAAAGCAGAATTACTTCCCCATTGTTCCTCAACGATGTACCATTTTCTAGCTCAGTCTCTACATATTTCTAATGTTGCTACATAAGACCGAATCGGGGAGGTCGGTCACATTTGTTAACCATCCGATAACATTGAGTTTACACAACAGTCACCGGCTTCATTAATGACGTCGTCCCCAGTGACCGTACGTACATATCCCAACCAGAAGCCATGGAACACATCCACAATGATTGGTCCTGTTCATTAGAGAACACTGTTTCAACCAGGGTCCTGTCATGTTCATTAGAGAACACTGTTTCAACCAGGGCCCTGTCTCGTTCATTAGAGAACACTGTTTCAACCAGGGTCCTGTCATGTTCATTAGAGAACACTGTTTCAACCAGGGTCCTGTCTCGTTCATTAGAGAACACTGTTTCAACCAGGATCATGTTCATTAGAGAACACTGTTTCAACCAGGGTCCTGTCATGTTCATTAGAGAACACTGTTTCAACCAGGGCCCTGTCATGTTCATTAGAGAACACTGTTTCAACCAGGGCCCTGTCATGTTCATTAGAGAACACTGTTTCAACCAGGGTCCTGTCTCGTTCATTAGAGAACACTGTTTCAACCAGGGTCCTGTCTCGTTCATTAGAGAACACTGTTTCAACCAGGGTCCTGTCATGTTCATTAGAGAACACTGTTTCAACCAGGGTCCTGTCATGTTCATTAGAGAACACTGTTTCAACCAGGGTCCTGTCTCGTTCATTAGAGAACACTGTTTCAACCAGGGTCCTGTCTCGTTCATTAGAGAACACTGTTTCAACCAGGGTCCTGTCATGTTCATTAGAGAACACTGTTTCAACCAGGGTCCTGTCTCGTTCATTAGAGAACACTGTTTCAACCAGGGTCCTGTCTCGTTCATTAGAGAACACTGTTTCAACCAGGGTCCTGTCCTGTTCATTAGAGAACACTGTTTCAACCAGGGTCCTGTCATGTTCATTAGAGAACACTGTTTCAACCAGGGTCCTGTCATGTTCATTAGAGAACACTGTTTCAACCAGGGTCCTGTCTCGTTCATTAGAGAACACTGTTTCAACCAGGGTCCTGTCTCGTTCATTAGAGAACACTGTTTCAACCAGGGTCCTGTCATGTTCATTAGAGAACACTATCAAAACATGTTTCAACCAGGGCAATAACTGTAAACTAAAAATAATAATACCAGTCTAAATATGAATTTTAGGAGGGGTTTTCAATCAGATTTATTTATAAAGCCCTTTTTACAACAGCCGATGCAACAAAGTGATATACAGAAACCCAGCCTAAAACCCCAAACAATGTCAATCTAGTTGAACCAATAGCAGTTTTTCATGGTTCCAGGAAGTGGATGTGCAGAAAGACACGGTTGGAAGAAGCTTCATTTTCCATCGTTCCCAGCGGTCAAAACCATTTGTTTACTAAACAGGGGTGTCACCAAAGCGGTGTTGTATGCATCAGGAAACTCCCAGATGAATTCCATAAAGCCCTAACAATCACATGGTAGGGCAGGACATCTCTTTGGCACTTCAGACATCTGATTACTGCTGTGTGTCAGTTGAAGAACAGGTCTTGACAGATACGTTGTGTATCTTCAGGGCAGGTGACTTCATGTCCGATGGTTCTGGGATCTGCATAGATCTCATGGTCGTTTCCCCCCTAAAGCAGTGTCAACATTAATATATCATATACTGTAGTTTCCTCCATAAAGCCATAACACGGTTGTCGTAAAACTATAACACGGTTGTCGTCGTCATAAAGCTATAACACGGTTGTCATCATAAAGCTATAACACGGTTGTCGTCGTCATAAAGCTATAACACGGTTGTCGTCGTTGTCGTAAAGCTATAACACGGTTGTCGTCGTCATAAAGCTATAACACGGTTGTCGTCGTAAAACTATAACGCGGTTGTCGTCGTCGTAAAGCTATAACGCGGTTGTCGTCGTCGTAAAGCTATAACGCGGTTGTCGACGTCGTAAAGCTATAACGCGGTTGTCGACGTCGTAAAGCTATAACACGGTTGTCGTCGTAAAGCTATAACACGGTTGTCGTCGTAAAGCTATAACACGGTTGTCGTCGTAAAGCTATAACACGGTTGTCGTCGTAAAGCTATAACACGGTTGTCGTCGTAAAGCTATAACACGGTTGTCGTCGTAAAGCTATAACACGGTTGTCATCATAAAGCTATAACACGGTTGTCGTCGTCATCATAAAGCTATAACACGGTTGTCATCATAAAGCTATAACACGGTTGTCGTCATCATAAAGCTATAACACGGTGGTCGTCGTAAAGCTATAACACGGTTGTCATCGTAAAGCTATAACACGGTTGTCGTCGTCATCATAAAGCTATAACACGGTTGTCATCGTAAAGCTATAACACGGTTGTCGTCATAAAGCTATAACACGGTTGTCGTCATAAAGCTATAACACGGTTGTCGTCATAAAGCTATAACACGGTTGTCGTCATAAAGCTATAACACGGTTGTCGTCATAAAGCTATAACACGGTTGTCGTCATAAAGCTATAACACGGTTGTCGTCATAAAGCTATAACACGGTTGTCGTCATAAAGCCATAACACGGTTGTCGTCGTCATAAAGCTATAACACGGTTGTCGTCGTCATAAAGCTATAACACGGTTGTCGTCGTCATAAAGCTATAACACGATTGTCGTCGTCATAAAGCCATAACACGGTTGTCGTCATAAAGCTATAACACGGTTGTCGTCATCATAAAGCTATAACACGGTTGTCGTCATCATAAAGCTATAACACGGTTGTCGTCATCATAAAGCTATAACACGGTTGTCGTCATCATAAAGCTATAACACGGTTGTCGTCATCATAAAGCTATAACACGGTTGTCGTCATAAAGCCATAACACGGTTGTCGTCGTCATAAAGCTATAACACGGTTGTCGTCGTCATAAAGCTATAACACGGTTGTCGTCATAAAGCTATAACACGGTTGTCGTCATAAAGCCATAACACGGTTGTCGTCGTCATAAAGCCATAACACGGTTGTCGTCGTCATAAAGCCATAACACGGTTGTCGTCATAAAGCCATAACACGGTTGTCGTCATAAAGCCATAACACGGTTGTCGTCGTCATAAAGCTATAACACGGTTGTCGTCGTCATAAAGCTATAACACGGTTGTCGTCATAAAGCTATAACACGGTTGTCGTCATAAAGCCATAACACGGTTGTCGTCATAAAGCCATAACACGGTTGTCGTCGTCATAAAGCTATAACACGGTTGTCGTCGTCATAAAGCTATAACACGGTTGTCGTCATAAAGCTATAACACGGTTGTCGTCATAAAGCCATAACACGGTTGTCGTCGTCATAAAGCCATAACACGGTTGTCGTCATAAAGCCATAACACGGTTGTCGTCATAAAGCCATAACACGGTTGTCGTCGTCATAAAGCCATAACACGGTTGTCGTCGTCATAAAGCAATAACGGTTGTCGTCGTCATAAAGCTATAACACGGTTGTCGTCGTCATAAAGCTATAACACGGTTGTCATTATAAAGCTATAACACGGTTGTCGTAGTCATAAAGCTATAACACGGTTGTCATCATAAAGCTATAACACGGTTGTCGTCATAAAGCTATAACACGGTTGTCGTCGTCATAAAGCTATAACACGGTCGTCGTCGTCATAAAGCTATAACACGGTCGTCGTCGTCATAAAGCTATAACACGGTCGTCGTCGTCATAAAGCTATAACACGGTTGTCGTCGTCATAAAGCTATAACACGGTTGTTGTCGTCATAAAGCTATAACACGGTTGTTGTCATAAAGCTATAACACGGTTGTCGTCGTCATAAAGCTATAACACGGTTGTCGTCGTCATAAAGCTATAACACGGTTGTCATTATAAAGCTATAACACGGTTGTCGTCGTCATAAAGCTATAACACGGTTGTTGTCATCATAAAGCTATAACACGGTTGTCGTCATCATAAAGCTATAACACGGTTGTCATCATAAAGCTATAACACGGTTGTCATCATAAAGCTATAACACGCTTGTCGTCATAAAGCTACTTACAGGTTTAGTTTTGTCTCCAAAGAAGTGTATGGTTTTATAGGAGTCTTTCTCTACCAGGCCCAGACAGTAACGCTTGTCCCAGCCCTCTGGGAACACATCAAAACTGATCTGACCACCTGCAGAGTTGGAGCGAGGAAGAGTGGAGGGCAGGGAGGGAGAGAAGGAGATTAGAGGTCAGACTCACCTATAGAGAAGTGCTTAGGGTTAGAGGTCAAACTCACTTATAAAGAAGTCCTTGGGGTTCAAGGTCAGGGTTTAGAGGTCAGACTCACCTATAGAGAAGGTCAGTCCTTTGCCTTTAAACTCCTCTTGAAGAACGGCAACAAACTTCTCTCTGATTCGTTCTTTCTGTTGAGAGACAGCGGTCAATCAAAGTGACCTAACGACACAGACTGACAGACAGACATCATCCCTCCATACTTGGTCCAGCTGGTAGAACTCTATCCTCTCCTCCTGACTACAGCTCCGCCCGACCGGTGACACGTTCAACATTCCATTACGGAACTCTATAAACGTCCCCCTGAGGAGACACAGACAGACAGAGGTGGGTTGAGCGTGTGTGCGAGAGAGAGAGTGTGTACCTCTTCCTGGGTAGTGTAATCTAGGCCAGGTAGTTGAGACAGACAGAGATGGTGTGAGAGAGAGAGCGTACCTCTTCCTGGGTAGTGTAATCTTGGCCAGGTAGTTGAGACAGAAGTTGATGAAGTCTTGAAGAAGATCCTCCCCCATGTACGCCTGGATACTCTGAAACAACCAATCACAGCCCTGGATCCTCTGAAACAACCAGTGACTACAACGTGTCCATCTTGGTCAATAAACCACATGGGAGCATCAAAGGTTAGAGGTCAGGGTCTTACCTGTATTGCTACCAGCTGTCCATTCTGATAGGCCACCAATCCGTTTTCAGCAAACAGATAGTCCACCTTCTCGACCACTACGACACACAAATGCCCACATTACTACACAGTGTGTGTGTATTGTGGTAAACTATTTAATATAGTAAACTATTGACTAACTAAAACTCACCCGTTGTGAATGACTTATTAATGCAGTAAAGATCAATGATGTTTTAGTGTGTGTGTGTGTGTGTGTCACGACCTTTACAGAGAAGAGCTGAGAAGGTCAGAGCAGCTAAATACAACCTGACAGATCAGTTGACTCTCTCTCTCTCTCTCTCTCTCTCTCACTCTCACACAGTGTAGATTCGCTGATCTTGATTCCATAGTGAGACGTTATTGGTTGATCAGTGACTCTGCAGAGCAGAATATATATGATCTTGATTCCATAGTGAGACGTTATTGGTTGATCAGTGACTCTGCAGAGCAGAATATATATGATCTTGATTCCATAGTGAGACGTTATTGGTTGATCAGTGACTCTGCAGAGCAGAATATATATGATCTTGATTCCATAGTGAGACGTTATTGGTTGATCAGTGACTCTGCAGAGCAGAATATATATGATCTTGATTCCATAGTGAGACGTTATTGGTTGATCAGTGACTCTGCAGAGCAGAATATATATGATCTTGATTCCATAGTGAGACGTTATTGGTTGATCAGTGACTCTGCAGAGCAGAATATATATGATCTTGATTCCATAGTGAGACGTTATTGGTTGATCAGTGACTCTGCAGAGCAGAATATATATGATCTTGATTCCATAGTGAAACGTTATTGGTTGATCAGTGACTCTGCAGAGCAGAATATATATTATATTCATATATTATATTTATGATGAACTGGTTAGTTTGGGTCCTGAATGCTGATGGCTGAAACATTCGGAAAGTATTCAGACATCTTGACTTGTTCCACATCTTGTTATGTTACAGCCTCATACTAAACTTGTGATGTTCGATGGGGTTCAAGTCCGGGCTCTGGCTGGGCCACTCAAGGACATTCAGAGACTTGTCCCGAAGCCACTCCTGCATCGTCTTGGCTGTGTGCTTAGGGTTGTTGTCCTGTTGGAAGGTGAACCTTCTCCCCAGTCTGAGGTCCTGAGCACCCTGGAGCAGGTTTTCATCAAGGAACTCTCTCTACTTTGCTCCGTTCATCTTTCCCTTGATCCTGACGAGTCTCCCAGTCCCTGCCACTGAAAAACATCCCCACACCATGATGCTGCCACCACCATGCTTCACCGTAGGGATGGTGCCAGGTTTCCTACAGACATGGTGCTTGGCATTCAGGCCAAAGAGTTCAATCTTGAATTCATCAGACCTGAGAATCTTGTTTCTCGTGGTCAGAGTCCTTTAAGTGTCTTGTGTTAAACTCCAAGCGGGCCTTTTACTGAGGAGTGGCTTCCGTCTGGCCACTCTACCATAAAGGCCTGATTGGTGGAGTAAACTGGCTAGTTTAACAGCATTCCAGCCGTGTTTACAGTATATCAGACAGCAGTACAGCATTATTCTTTATACTAGTACTCCAATGAAAAAAAAATACTATTTTCAGAACACAAGGCTGGAAAAACCATGTGCTTATGTATCTATATGCCAACAGCACACAACATTGCATAACACAGTTAATGAAGTTTACATATACCTTAGCCAAATATATTTAAAACCTCAGTTTTTCACAATTCCTGATATTTAATACTAGTAAAGATTCCCTGTCTTACTTAGGTCAGTTAGGATCACCACTTTATTTTGTGAAATGTCAGAATAATATTAGAGAGAATTATTTATTTCAGCTTTTATTTATTTCATCACATTTCAAGTGAGTCAGAAGTTTACATACACTCAATTAGTATTTGGTAGCATTGCCTTTAAATTGTTTAACTTGGGTCAAATGTTTCGGGTAGCCTTCCACAAGCTTCCCACAATAAGTTGAGTGAATTTTGGCCCATTCCTCCTGACAGAGCTGGTGTAACTGAGTCAGGTTTGTAGGCCTCCTTGCTCGCACACGCTTTTTCAGTTCTGACCACAAGCTTCCTAGAGGGTTGAGGTCAGGGCTTTGTGATGGCCACTCCAGTACCTTGACTTTGATGCCCTTTTTGGAAGTGTGCTCGGGGTCATTGTCCATTTGGAAGACCCAAGCTTTAACTTCCTGACTGATGTCTTGAGATATTGCTTCAATATATCCACCTAATTTTCCATCCTCATGATGCCATCTATTTTGTGAAGTGCATCAGTCCCTCCTACAGCAAAGCACCCACACAACATGACGCTGCCACCCCCATGCTTCACAGTTGGGACGGTGTTCTTCGGCATTTATTCCTGTAATTCTAGGCTTTTATTTCTGTATTTATAGGCTTTTATAGGCATTTATTCCTGTAATTCTAGTCTTTTATTTCTGTTTTTATATGCATTTATTTATAGGCATTTATTCCTGTAATTATAGGCTTTTATTTATGTTTTTATAGGCATTTATTCCTATAATTCTAGGCTTTTATTTCTATACTCAGCACGCGCGTGTAGAGGGACCAGTCAGAACACAATTGAGTGAGACACAGGGGGAAGAGAATTTAGGGAGCAGAACTGTGTGATGCTTGGCTTCTTTTTTGTTGTGTCTTGCAAATGCACATGTACAAATGGAACACTAGAGTCCTACATATCTACAATACACCACTAGAGTCCTACATCTCTACACATCCCTACAATACACCACTAGAGTCCTACATCCCTACAATACACCACTAGAGTCCTACATCCATACAATACACCACTACATCCCTACAATACACCACTAGAGTCCTTCATCCCTACAATACACCACTAGAGTCCTTCATCCCTACAATACACCACTAGAGTCCTACAATATAACACTAGAGTCCTACATCCCTACAATACACCACTAGAGTCCTACAATACACCACTAGAGTCCTACATCCCTACAATACACCACTAGAGTCCTACAATATACCACTAGAGTCCTTCATCCCTACAATACACCACTAGAGTCCTTCATCCCTACAATACACCACTAGAGTCCTACATCCCTACAATACACCACTAGAGTCCTACAATATACCACTAGAGTCCTTCATCCCTACAATACACCACTAGAGTCCTACAATATACCACTAGAGTCCTACATCTCTACAATATACCACTAGAGTCCTACATCTCTACAATACACCACTAGAGTCCTACATCTCTACAATACACCACTAGAGTCCTACATCTCTACAATACACCACTAGAGTCCTACATCCCTACAATACACCACTAGAGTCCTACATCTCTACAATACACCAGTAGAGTCCTACATCTCTACAGTACACCACTAGAGTCCTACATCTCTACAATACACCACTAGAGTCCTACATCTCTACAATACACCACTAGAGTCCTACATCTCTACAATACACCACTAGAGTCCTACATCTCTACAATACACCACTAGAGTCCTACAATACACCACTAGAGTCCTACATCTCTACAATACACCACTAGAGTCCTACATCTCTACAATACACCACAGGTAGGATGCAAAACATTCTTGTTTACTGTTCTATGAATGTTGGTAACCAGTTTATAATATCAATAAGGACCCTGGGTGGGTTGTGGTATATTGCTTTTAAATATATTATCTCAAACTCACCCAGACACACCTTAACCCCCTCCCTCCCTCCCAGACACACCTTAACCCCCTCCCTCCCTCCCAGACACACCTTAACTCAAATCAAATTTTATTTGTCACATACACATGGTTAGCAGATGTTAATGCGATTGTAGTGAAATGCTTGTGCTTCTAGTTCCGACAATGCAGTAATAATCAACAAGTAATCAAGCTAACAATTCTACTACCTTATAGACAGACACAAGTGTAAGGGGATAAAGAATATGTACATAAAGATATATGTGTAGAGTGATGGTACAGAGCGGCATAGGCAAGATACAGTAGATGGTATTGAGTGCAGTATATAAATATGAGATGAGTATGTAAACAAAGTGGCATAGTTAAAGTGGCTAGTGATACATGTATTACATAAAGATGCAGTAGATGATATAGAGTACAGTATATACATATACCCTACATTATTCATCTCATATGTATGTAAACATTATATTAGGTAGCATTGTTAAAGTGGCTAGTGATATATTTTACATCATTTCCCATCAATTCCCATTATTAAAGTGGCTGGAGTTGACTCAATGTTAGTGGTGGCTGTTTAACAGTCTGATGGCCTTGAGATAGAAGCTGTTTTTCAGTCTCTCGGTCCCAGCTTTGATGCACCTGTACTGACCTCGCCTTCTGGATGATAGCGGGGTGAACAGGCAGTGGCTCGGGTGGTTGTTGTCCTTGATGATCTTTATGGCCTTCCTGTGACATCGGGTGGTGTAGGTGTCCTGGAGGGCAGGTAGTTTGCCCCCGGTGATGCGTTGTGCAGACCTCACGCCCTGCCAGACACACCCTAACTCCCTCCCAGACACACCTTAACTCCCACACAGACACTCACCATCATCTCCCAGTTGTTCTTTGATCTTGACGAAGTCCGACCCCCCCACCACGCCGACTCTAACACGCCGCCGCAGACTCTGCAGAAAGTCCTCCATCCCGGGAGTCACCCTCTGAAACACACCAATACACGCTAGTACACTGCTACAACAACCAGTCAATCACACGGTCCTGGACGCGGCCCTGCCTCGACCCAGGACACGGTCCTGCCTCTACCACGGACGCGGTCCTGCCTCGACCACGGTCCTGCCTCGACCACGGATACAGTCTATATCATTCACCTGGTGACTGACTAATATAGCTAAACCATAGCACTCTCTCTGTCTATTGCCTGGAGTGTTTACTAACAGTCCATTTGACCTGTCTGAGTTATTCAGGGTTAGTGAACATGGTTCTATTCATTACCCCGTTTTGCAACAGAAACAGTTTATTCCAAACGTGTCGTAAAGAAAACGAGTTTATATTGGACAAATGCTGGTAGGTGTGAACTAACGTTAACGTTGGGTTCTTTTACCAGTCTGTTCGTTAGGTTAGTGGACTGTAGAAGGGGACCTGTCGGTAGCAGTACCGTAGGATCTATCGGTAGCAGTACCGTAGGACCTATCGTTGGTCTACTTACCTGTCGGGCGGCAGTCAGCGTCCCGTCCACATCGAAGAGACACAGCGTCGTGGTGTCGACAGCTTCACTCATCTTGTTCGTAATAAATGTGTTAGTAAATGACGCCAGACGGTGTTGGAGGATTAGTTATTCGCCGTCATGGGACACAGAGGACGGGCAACTGATATGAGGCGGAAGAGACTAGTGGACGGACTGCAACGTCATCTGTGCTTTGTGTATACGGAAGTAAGTACAGTCCCTTTGTCCAATCACAGCGCATTGTGGGCGTGGCTTAGTAACGTTGAATTCGCTCGTCATGTCCGTTCGGGGAACGCCAAATATTTAGTTATTAGCCTGACCATTAAATACTGAATTATTGACCAACATAGAATTGAATAGTTTATTTTATTTGTCACCAGAGTCCAGCTGAATTGAGCTGTGAACAAGTTTCATAGGGTTTTGCACCACTTCGTTTTGTATTTAACCAGGTACTAATGGGGATCCATAATACATACAAATATAGCCCTCAGAGGAGGAGGGTACATGATGAGGTTATGGACCAGAGCAGGGTCATATAGCCCTCAGAGGAGGAGGGTACATGATGAGGTTATGGACCAGAACAGGGTCATATAGCCCTCAGAGGAGGAGGGTACATGATGAGGTTATGGACCAGAACAGGGTCATATAGCCCTCAGAGGAGGAGGGTACATGATGAGGTTATGGACCAGAACAGGGTCATATAGCCCTCAGAGGAGGAGGGTACATGATGAGGTTATGGACCAGAGCAGGGTCATATAGCCCTCAAAGGAGGAGGGTACATGATGAGGTTATGGACCAGAACAGGGTCATATAGCCAACAGCTCTGAGAGGAGGGTACATGATGAGGTTATGGACCAGAGCAGGGTCATATAGCCCTCAGAGGAGGAGGGTACATGATGAGGTTATGGACCAGAGCAGGGTCATATAGCCCTCAGAGGAGGAGGGTACATGATGAGGTTATGGACCAGAGCAGGGTCATATAGCCCTCAGAGGAGGAGGGTACATGATGAGGTTATGGACCAGAACAGGGTCATATAGCCAACTGCTCTGAGAGGGTACATGAGGTTATGGACCAGAACAGGGTCATATAGCCCTCAGAGGAGGAGGGTACATGATGAGGTTATGGACCAGAACAGGGTCATATAGCCAACAGCTCTGAGAGGTGGGTACATGATGAGGTTATGGACCAGAACAGGGTCATATAGCCAACAGCTCTGAGAGGAGGGTACATGATGAGGTTATGGACCAGAACAGGGTCATTTAGCCCTCAGAGGGGGAGGGTACATGATGAGGTTATGGACCAGAACAGGGTCATATAGCCAACAGCTCTGAGAGGAGGGTACATGATGAGGTTATGGACCAGAACAGGGTCATATAGCCAACAGCTCTCAGATACAGAGAGGAGGGTACATGATGAGGTTATGGACCAGAACAGGGTCATATAGCCCTCAGAGGAGGAGGGTACATGATGAGGTTATGGACCAGAACAGGGTCATATAGCCAACAGCTCTGAGAGGAGGGTACATGATGAGGTTATGGACCAGAACAGGATCATATTTGTTAATTAAACTGTAGAGAGCTGTTATCATCATCACTACAATAGTCTCTGAGAGGAGGGTACATGATGAGGTTATGGACCAGAACAGGGTCATATAGCCAACAGCTCTGAGAGGAGGGTACATGATGAGGTTATGGACCAGAGCAGGGTCATATAGCCAACAGCTCTCAGATACAGAGAGGAGGGTACAGGATGAGGTTATGGACCAGAACAGGGTCATATAGCCAACAGCTCTGAGAGGAGGGTACATGATGAGGTTATGGACCAGAACAGGATCATATCTGTTAATTAAACTGTAGAGAGCTGTTATCATCATCACTACAATAGTCTCTGAGAGGAGGGTTCATGATGAGGTTATGGACCAGAACAGGGTCATATAGCCAACAGCTCTGAGAGGAGGGTACATGATGAGGTTATGGACCAGAGCAGGGTCATATAGCCAACAGCTCTCAGATACAGAGAGGGTACAGGATGAGGTTATGGACCAGAACAGGGTCATATAGCCAACAGCTCTGAGAGGAGGGTACATGATGAGGTTATGGACCAGAGCAGGGTCATATAGCCAACAGCTCTCAGATACAGAGAGGAGGGTACATGATGAGGTTATGGACCAGAGCAGGGTCATATAGCCAACAGCTCTCAGATACAGAGAGGAGGGTACATGATGAGGTTATGGACCAGAACAGGGTCATATAGCCCTCAGAGGAGGAGGGTACATGATGAGGTTATGGACCAGAACAGGGTCATATAGCCAACAGCTCTGAGAGGAGGGTACATGATGAGGTTATGGACCAGAACAGGGTCATATAGCCAACAGCTCTGAGAGGAGGGTATCAGAACAGGATCATATTTGTTAATTAAACTGTAGAGAGCTGTTATCATCATCACTACAATAGTCTCTGAGAGGAGGGTACATGATGAGGTTATGGACCAGAACAGGGTCATATAGCCAACAGCTCTGAGAGGAGGGTACATGATGAGGTTATGGACCAGAACAGGATCATATCTGTTAATTAAACTGTAGAGAGCTGTTATCATCATCACTACAATAGTCTCTGAGAGGAGGGTTCATGATGAGGTTATGGACCAGAACAGGGTCATATAGCCAACAGCTCTGAGAGGAGGGTACATGATAGTCTCTGAGACGAGGGTACATGATAGTCTCTGAGAGGAGGGTACATGATAGTCTCTGAGAGGAGGGTACATGATAGTCTCTGAGAGGAGGGTACATGATAGTCTCTACTACCGGGGATTTAAGAACAGAAACTATTAAAACAGACATGAAATGCAGACAGTAAAAATATACTTTAATGTGTTGATTTGGTCAAACAACGCTGATGAGTGTCAAGGTGGTGAGGTGTACAGTCACTAGTTGTGTGTGTGTGTGTGTGTGTGTGTGTGTGTGTGTGTGTGTGTGTGTGTGTGTGTGTGTCCTCACTGAGGAGGATAGGGGCCAGTGGGCGGTGGGGGAGGAGGGGGGAGGTGAGAGAAGGGGAGGTTGTGGTCGGGGTGAGAGGGGGGAGGGGACCAGGGGAAGGACATGTGGGGGGGAGGAGGGGGAGGATAGAGGGGGAAGGACTGGGGCTGGTAGGGGGGAGGGTAGGGGTAGTGGGGCTGGTGTGTGTAGTACGGAGCCCCTTCGTATCGGGGTGGGGGACCCCAGTTGTCACGGCGGGGTGGACAACTCTGTTGCAAAGGCCTCTGGGACATCTGTGGTCTGGTGACGGAATCTCTATCTGGAAGAGAAAGAAAATGAGGTCACACACACACACACACACACAGTGGTTATACCCAATACCCAGTCTAATAACTGAACAGGGGAGACTGGGGCAGGGGGTTCCACATGTTGGTGTCTCTCCCAATCTACAGAGTGCTGTACAGCCCAATACCCAGTCTAATAACTGAATAGGGGAGACTGGGGCAGGGGGTTCCACATGTTGGTGTCTCTCCCAATCTACAGAGTGCTGTACAGCCCAATACCCAGTCTAATAACTGGATAGGTGAGACTGGGGTTCCACATGTTGGTGTCTCTCCCAATCTACAGAGTGCTGTACAGCCCAATACCCAGTCTAATAACTGGATAGGGGAGACTGGGGTTCCACATGTTGGTGTCTCTCCCAATCTACAGAGTGCTGTACAGCCCAATACCCAGTCTAATAACTGAACACGAGAGACTGGGGTTCCACATGTTAGTGTCTCTCCCAATCTACAGAGTGCTGTACAGCCCAATACCCAGTCTAATAACTGAATAGGGGAGACTGGGGTTCCACATGTTGGTGTCTCTCCCAATCTACAGAGTGCTGTACAGCCCAATACCCAGTCTAATAACTGAATAGGGGAGACTGGGGTTCCACATGTCGGTGTCTCTCCCAATCTACAGAGTGCTGTACAGCCCAATACCCAGTCTAATAACTGAATAGGGGAGACTGGGGTTCCACATGTTGGTGTCTCTCCCAATCTACAGAGTGCTGTACAGCCCAATACCCAGTCTAATAACTGGATAGGGGAGACTGGGGCAGGGGGTTCCACATGTCGGTGTCTCTCCCAATCTACAGAGTGCTGTACAGCCCAATACCCAGTCTAATAACTGGATAGGGGAGACTGGGGTTCCACATGTTGGTGTCTCTCCCAATCTACAGAATGCTGTACAGCCCAATACCCAGTCTAATAACTGAATAGGGGAGACTGGGGTTCCACATGTTGGTGTCTCTCCCAATCTACAGAGTGCTGTACAGCCCAATACCCAGTCTAATAACTGAATAGGGGAGACTGGGGTTCCACATGTTGGTGTCTCTCCCAATCTACAGAGTGCTGTACAGCCCAATACCCAGTCTAATAACTGGATAGGGGAGACTGGGGTTCCACATGTTGGTGTCTCTCCCAATCTACAGAGTGCTGTACAGCCCAATACCCAGTCTAATAACTGGATAGGGGAGACTGGGGCAGGGGGTTCCACATGTCGGTGTCTCTCCCAATCTACAGAGTGCTGTACAGCCCAATACTCAGTCTAATAACTGGATAGGGGAGACTGGGGTTCCACATGTTGGTGTCTCTCCCAATCTACAGAGTGCTGTACAGCCCAATACCCAGTCTAATAACTGAATAGGGGAGACTGGGGTTCCACATGTTGGTGTCTCTCCCAATCTACAGAGTGCTGTACAGCCCAATACCCAGTCTAATAACTGGATAGGGGAGACTGGGGCAGGGGGTTCCACATGTCGGTGTCTCTCCCAATCTACAGAGTGCTGTACAGCCCAATACCCAGTCTAATAACTGGATAGGGGAGACTGGGGTTCCACATGTTGGTGTCTCTCCCAATCTACAGAGTGCTGTACAGCCCAATACCCAGTCTAATAACTGGATAGGGGAGACTGGGGTTCCACATGTTGGTGTCTCTCCCAATCTACAGAGTGCTGTACAGCCCAATACCCAGTCTAATAACTGGATAGGGGAGACTGGGGTTCCACATGTTGGTGTCTCTCCCAATCTACAATCCTATCAAATGGAGATTCAAATGTGGGACGACATCGCAAGAGGTCAAGAGGTCACCCACCTGCTAAATCCATGTCAGCATCTCAAAACATTGAGGTGAATGTGTGTATTTTATAGGTGAATGTGTGTATTTTATAGGTGAATGTGTATATGGGGAATGTGTGTATTTTATAGGTGAATGTGTGTATTTTATAGGTGAATGTGTGTATTTTATAGGGGAATGTGTGTATGGTGAATGTGTGTATTTTATAGGTGAATGTGTGTATTTTATAGGTGAATGTGTGTATTTTATAGGTGAATGTGTGTATTTTATAGGTGAATGTGTGTATTTTATAGGGGAATGTGTGTATTTTATAGGTGAATGTGTGTATTTTATAGGTGAATGTGTGTATTTTATAGGTGAATGTGTGTATTTTATAGGTGAATGTGTGTATTTTATAGGTGAATGTGTGTATTTTATAGGGGAATGTGTGTATTTTATAGGTGAATGTGTGTATTTTATAGGTGAATGTGTGTATTTTATAGGTGAATGTGTGTATTTTATAGGTGAATGTGTGTATTTTATAGGGGAATGTGTGTATTTTATAGGTGAATGTGTGTATGGTGAATGTGTGTATTTTATAGGTGAATGTGTGTATTTTATAGGTGAATGTGTGTATTTTATAGGTGAATGTGTGTATTTTATAGGGGAATGTGTGTATTTTATAGGTGAATGTGTGTATTTTATAGGTGAATGTGTGTATTTTATAGGTGAATGTGTGTATGGTGAATGTGTGTATTTTATAGGTGAATGTGTGTATTTTATAGGTGAATGTGTGTATTTTATAGGTGAATGTGTGTATGGTGAATGTGTGTATTTTATAGGTGAATGTGTGTATTTTATAGGTGAATGTGTGTATTTTATAGGTGAATGTGTGTATTTTATAGGTGAATGTGTGTATTTTATAGGTGAATGTGTGTATTTTATAGGGGAATGTGTGTATTTTATAGGTGAATGTGTGTATTTTATAGGGGAATGTGTGTATTTTATAGGTGAATGTGTGTATTTTATAGGAGGGGAAAGTATGCTGCATATAAACAATTGTTTGTTGAAAAGATGAAAGGGAGAGCTATATTTCAAACGTATTTCTGAGTCGCTAGGTCAAGTCATGTGGAAATTAGCATCATAGTTTGCTAGGTCAAGTCATGTGGAAATTAACATCATAGTTTGCTAGGTCAAGTCATGTGGAAATTACCATCATAGTTTGCTAGATCAAGCCATGTGGAAATTAGCATCATAGTTTGCTAGATCAAGCCATGTGGAAATTAGCATCATAGTTTGCTAGGTCAAGTCATGTGGAAATTAGCATCATAGTTTGCTAGGTCAAGTCATGTGGAAATTAGCATCATAGTTTGCTAGGTCAAGTCATGTGGAAATTAGCATCATAGTTTGCTAGGTCAAGTCATGTGGAAATTAGCATCATAGTTTGCTAGGTCAAGTCATGTGGAAATTAGCATCATAGTTTGCTAGGTCAAGTCATGTGGAAATTAGCATCATAGTTTGCTAGGTCAAGTCATGTGGAAATTAGCATCATAGTTATCTATGATAAGATAACCTATAGACCTACTGGTGTTGAGATACACCCCAGTTAACAGTGTGACACAGCCCCATTCTCCCCTAATCTGATGCTTTGCACTGTCACCCACAACATTTGCTTCCCATTGAATACAGACTGTGTGCTTTCTGTCCACGTGGTCACCAACAATATGCTTTGGGAACGCCCCTGTGCTCTGTGGTGATTGGCTCTTGAATTGCTCGCGTCAAAAGGAGGTCAAGTCGACGAGACCATCAGATTCTCCGGGAGAATTTCCACCAATGGCCTTCAACACACCCCAGACATCGTCCTGACATGAACCGAAGGAAATTCACAGAGGTTTCAGAGTTGACCAGAAACAGTGTATGTTGTGTGTCTGACCTGGTTGTTGGTCAGCTCTCTGTCCTCTTTCTCTCTCACTCTTCTGAACATTCCCCTTCTTCTTCTTCTTCCTTTTCATATTCTGTTCTGCCTCATCATCACTGAAGTCTAACGCCTGGAGAGAGGGGAGACAAGAGGACAGGACAGACAAGAGGGGGCAGGACAGAGGAGAGGGGACAGGATAGAGGAGAAACGAGACACGAGAGGGGACAGGACAGGGGAGAAACGAGACACGAGAGGGGACAGGACAGAGGAGAGACGAGAGGGGACAGGACAGAGGAGAGACGAGAGGGGACAGGACAGAGGAGAGACGAGAGGGGACAGGACAGAGGAGAGACGAGAGGGGACAGATCAGAGGGGAGACGAGAGGGGACAGGACAGAGGAGAGACGAGACACGAGAGGGGACAGGACAGAGGAGAGAGGACAGAGGAGAGACGAGACACGAGAGGGGACAGAACAGAGGAGAGACGAGACACGAGAGGGGACAAGACAGCGGAGAGAGGGGGAAAGGGGAGAGAGAGAAGGGAGAGGAAAGGGGAGAGGAGAGAAACTTTATTATCCAAAGAGAAATGTGTCTTGACATCTTAGATGCACCATCACAATACAAGTGTGTGTGTGTCCCCGAAATCTTACTAAAATTATATGCACTTTGTACTAATCATACTACATACTGTTTAGTATAAATATATTCAGTAAGCAACACATCAACATCCTACCCTCATCCACACTGAGAAGGCTTCATCTAATCAGCAATTGTGTTTGTTGATAGTCAGTCCTCTGGCGGCAGGTAGCAGGTAGCCTAGCGGTTAGAGCGTTGGGTGGCAGGTAGCCTAGCGGTTAGAGCGTTGGGCGGCAGGTAGCCTAGCGGTTAGAGCGTTGGGCGGCAAGTAGCCTAGCGGTTAGAGCGTTGGGCGGCAGGTAGCCTAGCGGTTAGAGCGTTGGGCGGCAGGTAGCCTAGCGGTTAGAGCGTTGGGCGGCAGGTAGCCTAGCGGTTAGAGCGTTGGGCGGCAGGTAGCCTAGCGGTTAGGGCGTTGGGCGGCAAGTAGCCTAGCGGTTAGAGCGTTGGGCGGCAGGTATCCTAGCGGTTAGAGCGTTGGGCGGCAGGTAGCCCCTCCCAGTTAGGGGGAGTGATGAGCTCTACAGCAGAGTCTCACAACTCAATCGCTGGTTGAAAACTGTTTTCTGCCCCTCCCAAAAGATAGAATTTGTAGATAATTGGCCCTCTTTCTGGGACTCACCCACAAACAGGACCAAGCCTGACCTGCTGAGGAGTGACGGACTCCATCCTAGCTGGAGGGGTGCTCTCATTTTATCTACCAACATAGACAGGGCTCTAACTCCTCTAGCTCCACAATGAAATAGGGTGCAGGCCAGGCAGCAGGCTGTTAGCCAGCCTGCCAGCATAGTGGAGTCTGCCACTAGCACAGTCAGTGTAGTCAGCTCAGCTATCACCATTGAGACCGTGTCTGTGCCTCGACCTAGGTTGGGCAAAACTAAACATGGCGGTGTTCGCCTTAGCAATCTCACTAGGATAAAGACCACCTCCATTCCTGTCATTATTGAAAGAGATCAGGATACCTCACATCTCAAAATAGGGCTACTTAATGTTAGATCCCTTACTTCAAAGGCAATTATAGTCAATGAACTAATCACTGATCATAATCTTGATGTGATTGGCCTGACTGAAACATGGCTTAAGCCTGATGAATTTACTGTGTTAAATGAGGCCTCACCTCCTGGCTACACTAGTGACCATATCCCCCGTGCATCCCGCAAAGGCGGAGGTGTTGCTAACATTTACGATAGCAAATTTCAATTTACAAAAAAAAAATGACGTTTTCGTCTTTTGAGCTTCTAGTCATGAAATCTATGCAGCCTACTCAATCACTTTTTATAGCTACTGTTTACAGGCCTCCTGGGCCATATACAGCGTTCCTCACTGAGTTCCCTGAATTCCTATCGGACCTTGTAGTCATAGTGGATAATATTCTAATCTTTGGTGACTTTAATATTCACATGGAAAAGTCCACAGACCCACTCCAAAAGGCTTTCGGAGCCATCATCGACTCAGTGGGTTTTGTCCAACATGTCTCTGGACCCACTCACTGTCACAGTCATACGCTGGACCTAGTTTTGTCCCATGGAATAAATGTTGTGGATCTTAATGTTTTTCCTCATAATCCTGGACTATCGGACCACCATTTTATTACGTTTGCAATTGCAACAAATAATCTGCTCAGACCCCAACCAAGGATCATCAAAAGTCGTACTATAAATTCACAGACAGCACAAAGATTCCTTGATGTCCTTCCAGATTCCCTCTGTCTACCCAAGGACGCCAGAGGACAAAAATCAGTTAACCACCTAACTGAGGAACTCAATTTAACCTTGCGCAATACCCTAGATGCAGTTGCACCCCTAAAAACTAAAAACATTTCTCATAAGAAACTAGCTCCCTGGTACACAGAAAATACCCGAGCTATGAAGCAAGCTTCCAGAAAATTGGAACGGAAATGGCGCCACACCAAACTGGAAGCCTTCCGACTAGCTTGGAAAGACAGTCCGAAATTCCTTTTTGATACTGTCGCAAAGCGACTAAAAAGCAGCATTCCCCAAGAGAGGATGACTTTCACTTTAGCAGTGATAAATTCATGAACTTCTTTGAGGAAAAGATTATGATTATTAGAAAGCAAATTTCGGACTCCTCCTTAAATCTGCGTATTCCTTCAAAGCTCAGTTGTCCTGAGTCTGCACAACTCTGCCAGGACCTAGGATCAAGAGAGACGCTCAAGTGTTGTAGTACTATATCTCTTGACACAATGATTAAAATAATCATGGCCTCTAAGTCTTCAAGCTGCATACTGGACCCTATTCCAACTAAACTACTGAAAGAGCTGCTTCCTGTGCTTGGCCCTCCTATGTTGAACATAATAAACGGCTCTCTATCCACCGGATGTGTACCAAACTCACTAAAAGTGGCAGTAATAAAGCCTCTCTTGAAAAAGCCAAACCTTGACCCAGAAAATATAAAAAACTATCGGCCTATATCGAATCTTCCATTCCTCTCAAAAATTTTAGAAAAGGCTGTTGCGCAACAACTCACTGCCTTCCTGAAGACAAACAATGTATACGAAATGCTTCAGTCTGGTTTTAGACCCCATCATAGCACTGAGACGGCACTTGTGAAGGTGGTAAATTACATTTTAATGGCATCGGACCGAGGCTCTGCATCTGTCCTCGTGCTCCTAGACCTTAGTGCTGCTTTTGATTCCATCGATCACCACATTCTTTTGGAGAGATTGGAAACCCAAATTGGTCTACATGGACAAGTTCTGGCCTGGTTTAGATCTTATCTGTCGGAAAGATATCAGTTTGTGTCTGTGAATGGTTTGTCCTCTGACAAATCAACTGTAAATTTCGGTGTTCCTCAAGGTTCAGTTTTAGGACCACTATTGTTTTCACTATATATTTTACCTCTTGGGGATGTTATTCGAAAACATAATGTTAACTTTCACTGCTATGCGGATGACACACAGCTGTACATTTCAATGAAACATGGTGAAGCCCCAAAATTGCCCTTGCTAGAAGAATGTGTTTCAGACATAAGGAAGTGGATGGCTGCAAACTTTCTACTTTTAAACTCGGACAAAACAGAGATGCTTGTTCTAGGTCCCAAGAAACAAAGAGATCTTCTGTTGAATCTGACAATTAATCTTAATGGTTGTACAGTCGTCTCAAATAAAACTGTGAAGGACCTCGGCGTTACTCTGGACCCTGATCTCTCTTTTGAAGAACATATCAAGACCATTTCAAGGACAGCTTTTTTCCATCTACGTAACATTGCAAAAATCAGAAACTTTCTGTCTAAAAATGATGCAGAAAAATTAATCCATGCTTTTGTCACTTCTAGGTTAGACTACTGCAATGCTCTACTTTCCGGCTACCCGGATAAAGCACTAAATAAACTTCAGTTAGTGCTAAATACGGCTGCTAGAATCCTGACTAGAACCAAAAAAATTGATCATATTACTCCAGTGCTAGCCTCTCTACACTGGCTTCCTGTCAAAGCAAGGGCTGATTTCAAGGTTTTACTGCTAACCTACAAAGCATTACATGGGCTTGCTCCTACCTATCTCTCTGATTTGGTCCTGCCGTACATACCTACACGTACGCTACGGTCACAAGACGCAGGCCTCCTAATTGTCCCTAGAATTTCTAAGCAAACAGCTGGAGGCAGGGCTTTCTCCTATAGAGCTCCATTTTTATGGAACTGTCTGCCTACCCATGTCAGAGACGCAAACTCGGTCTCAA
Source organism: Oncorhynchus clarkii lewisi (assembly GCF_045791955.1). Lineage (NCBI taxonomy): Eukaryota > Metazoa > Chordata > Actinopteri > Salmoniformes > Salmonidae > Oncorhynchus > Oncorhynchus clarkii. The sequence continues at coordinate 1,048,121 of NC_092165.1, read as the reverse complement.
CCTTTAAGTCTCTACTGAAGACTCATCTCTTCAGTGGGTCATATGATTGAGTGTAGTCTGGCCCAGGAGTGGGAGGGTGAACGGAAAGGCTCTGGAGCAACGAACCGCCCTTGCTGTCTCTGCCTGGCCGGTTCCCCTCTTTCCACAGGGATTCTCTGCCTCTAACCCTATTACAGGGGCTGAGTCACTGGCTTACTGGGGCTCTCTCATGCCGTCCCTGGAGGGGGTGCGTCACCTGAGTGGGTTGAGTCACTGATGTGGTCATCCTGTCTGGGTTGGCTCCCCCCCCCTTGGGTTGTGCCGTGGCGGAGGTCTTTGTGGGCTATACTCAGCCTTGTCTCAGGATGGTAAGTTGGTGGTTGAAGATATCCCTCTAGTGGTGTGGGGGCTGTGCTTTGGCAAAGTGGGTGGGGTTATATCCTTCCTGTTTGGCCCTGTCCGGGGGTGTCCTCGGATGGGGCCACAGTGTCTCCTGACCCCTCCTGTCTCAGCCTCCAGTATTTATGCTGCAGTAGTTTATGTGTCGGGGGGCTAGGGTCAGTTTGTTATATCTGGAGTACTTCTCCTGTCCTATTCGGTGTCCTGTGTGAATCTAAGTGTGCGTTCTCTAATTCTCTCTTTCTCTCTCTCGGAGGACCTGAGCCCTAGGACCATGCCCCAGGACTACCTGACATGATGACTCCTTGCTGTCACCAGTCCACCTGGCCGTGCTGCTGCTCCAGTTTCTTTCAACTGTTCTGCCTTATTATTATTCGACCATGCTGGTCATTTATGAACATTTGAACATCTTGGCCATGTTCTGTTATAATCTCCACCCGGCACAGCCAGAAGAGGACTGGCCATCCCACATATGCTCTCTCTAATTCTCTCTTTCTTTCTCTCTCTCGGAGGACCTGAGCCCTAGGACCATGCCCCAGGAATACCTGACATGATGACTCCTTGCTGTCCCCAGTCCACCTGAATTTGCTGCTGCTCCAGTTTCAACTGTTCTGCCTTATTATTATTCGACCATGCTGGTCATTTATGAACATTTGAACATCTTGACCATGTTCTGTTATAATCTCCACCCGGCACAGCCAGAAGAGGACTGGCCACCCCACATAGCCTGGTTCCTCTCTAGGTTTCTTCCTAGGTTTTGGCCTTTCTAGGGAGTTTTTCCTAGCCACCGTGCTTCTACACCTGCATTGCTTGCTGTTTGGGGTTTTAGGCTGGGTTTCTGTACAGCACTTTGAGATATCAGCTGATGTACGAAGGGCTATATAAATAAATTTGATTTGATTTAGTGGTTAGAGTGCAGGGGCGGCAAGTAACCTAGCGGTTAGAGCGTTGGGCGACAGGTAGCCTAGCGGTTAGAGCGTTGGGCGGCAGGTAGCCTAGCGGTTACAGCGTTGGGCGGCAGTTATCCTAGCGGTTAGGGCGTTGGGCGGCAGGTAGCCTAGCGGTTAGAGCGTTGGGCGGCAGGTATCCTAGCGGTTAGAGCGTTGGGCGGCAGGTAGCCTAGCGGTTAGAGCGTTGGTCGGCGGCAGGTAGCCTAGCGGTTAGAGCGTTGGGCGGCAGGTAGCCTAGCGGTTAGAGCGTTGGGCGGCAGGTAGCCTAGCGGTTAGAGCGTTGGGCGGCAGGTATCCTAGAGGTTAGAGCGTTGGGCGGCAGGTATCCTAGCGGTTAGAGAGTTGGGCGGCAGGTAGCCTAGCGGTTAGAGCGTTGGGCGGCAGGTAGCCTAGCGGTTAGAGTGTAGGGGCGGCAGGTAGCCTAGCGGTTAGAGCGTTGGGCGGCAGGTAGCCTAGCGGTTAGAGCGTTGGGCGGCAGGTAGCCTAGCGGTTAGAGCGTTGGGCGGCAGGTAGCCTAGCGGTTAGAGCGTTGGGCGGCAGGTAGCCTAGCGGTTAGAGCGTTGGGCGGCAGGTAGCCTAGCGGTTAGAGCGTTGGGCGGCAGGTAGCCTAGCGGTTAGAGCGTTGGGCGGCAGGTAGCCTAGCGGTTAGAGCGTTGGGCGGCAGGTAGCCTAGCGGTTAGAGAGTTGGGCGGCAGGTAGCCTAGCGGTTAGAGCGTTGGGCGGCAGGTAGCCTAGCGGTTAGAGCGTTGGGCGGCACGTAGCCTAGCGGTTAGAGCGTTGGGCGGCAGGTAGCCTAGGGCCTGTGTGGCATTATGGGTAATGTGTGTTCCTCACCTCTGGTGGTGGTTCCTGGTCGTTCTTCCAGGAGGCGTCGGAGCCTTTCAACCTAAACACACACGTCAGCTTCAATTATACATGTGTGTACTGACCGTCGTAGCTGCTCAGTGAGGATATAGAGGGTGTAGTCAGTGTACTGACCGTCGTAGCTGCTCAGTGAGGATATAGAGGGTGTAGTCAGTGTACTGACCGTCGTAGCTGCTCAGTGAGGATATAGAGGGTGTAGTCAGTGTACTGACCGTCGTAGCTGCTCAGTGAGGATATAGAGGGTGTAGTCAGTGTACTGACCGTCGTAGCTGCTCAGTGAGGATGTAGAGGGTGTAGTCAGTGTACTGACCGTCGTAGCTGCTCAGTGAGGATATAGAGGGTGTAGTCAGTGTACTGACCGTCGTAGCTGCTCAGTGAGGATATAGAGGGTGTAGTCAGTGTACTGACCGTCGTAGCTGCTCAGTGAGGATATAGAGGGTGTAGTCAGTGTACTGACCGTCGTAGCTGCTCAGTGAGGATGTAGAGGGTGTAGTCAGTGTACTGACCGTCGTAGCTGCTCAGTGAGGATATAGAGGGTGTAGTCAGTGTACTGACCGTCGTAGCTGCTCAGTGAGGATATAGAGGGTGTAGTCAGTGTACTGACCGTCGTAGCTGCTCAGTGAGGATATAGAGGGTGTAGTCAGTGTACTGACCGTCGTAGATGCTCAGTGAGGATATAGAGGGTGTAGTCAGTGTACTGACCGTCGTAGCTGCTCAGTGAGGATGTAGTCAGTGTACTGACCGTCGTAGCTGCTCAGTGAGGATATAGAGGGTGTAGTCAGTGTACTGACCGTCGTAGCTGCTCAGTGAGGATATAGAGGGTGTAGTCAGTGTACTGACCGTCGTAGCTGCTCAGTGAGGATATAGAGGGTGTAGTCAGTGTACTGACCGTCGTAGCTGCTCAGTGAGGATATAGAGGGTGTAGTCAGTGTACTGACCGTCGTAGCTGCTCAGTGAGGATGTAGAGGGTGTAGTCAGTGTACTGACCGTCGTAGCTGCTCAGTGAGGATATAGAGGGTGTAGTCAGTGTACTGACCGTCGTAGCTGCTCAGTGAGGATATAGAGGGTGTAGTCAGTGTACTGACCGTCGTAGCTGCTCAGTGAGGATATAGAGGGTGTAGTCAGTGTACTGACCGTCGTAGCTGCTCAGTGAGGATATAGAGGGTGTAGTCAGTGTACTGACCGTCGTAGCTGCTCAGTGAGGATATAGAGGGTGTAGTCAGTGTACTGACCGTCGTAGCTGCTCAGTGAGGATATAGAGGGTGTAGTCAGTGTACTGACCGTCGTAGCTGCTCAGTGAGGATATAGAGGGTGTAGTCAGTGTACTGACCGTCGTAGCTGCTCAGTGAGGATATAGAGGGTGTAGTCAGTGTACTGACCGTCGTAGCTGCTCAGTGAGGATATAGAGGGTGTAGTCAGTGTACTGACCGTCGTAGCTGCTCAGTGAGGATATAGAGGGTGTAGTCAGTGTACTGACCGTCGTAGCTGCTCAGTGAGGATATAGAGGGTGTAGTCAGTGTACTGACCGTCGTAGCTGCTCAGTGAGGATATAGAGGGTGTAGTCAGTGTACTGACCGTCGTAGCTGCTCAGTGAGGATATAGAGGGTGTAGTCAGTGTACTGACCGTCGTAGCTGCTCAGTGAGGATATAGAGGGTGTAGTCAGTGTACTGACCGTCGTAGCTGCTCAGTGAGGATATAGAGGGTGTAGTCAGTGTACTGACCGTCGTAGCTGCTCAGTGAGGATATAGAGGGTGTAGTCAGTGTACTGACCGTCGTAGCTGCTCAGTGAGGATGTAGAGGGTGTAGTCAGTGTACTGACCGTCGTAGCTGCTCAGTGAGGATATAGAGGGTGTAGTCAGTGTACTGACCGTCGTAGCTGCTCAGTGAGGATATAGAGGGTGTAGTCAGTGTACTGACCGTCGTAGCTGCTCAGTGAGGATATAGAGGGTGTAGTCAGTGTACTGACCGTCGTAGCTGCTCAGTGAGGATATAGAGGGTGTAGTCAGTGTACTGACCGTCGTAGCTGCTCAGTGAGGATATAGAGGGTGTAGTCAGTGTACTGACCGTCGTAGCTGCTCAGTGAGGATATAGAGGGTGTAGTCAGTGTACTGACCGTCGTAGCTGCTCAGTGAGGATATAGAGGGTGTAGTCAGTGTACTGACCGTCGTAGCTGCTCAGTGAGGATATAGAGGGTGTAGTCAGTGTACTGACCGTCGTAGCTGCTCAGTGAGGATATAGAGGGTGTAGTCAGTGTACTGACCGTCGTAGCTGCTCAGTGAGGATATAGAGGGTGTAGTCAGTGTACTGACCGTCGTAGCTGCTCAGTGAGGATATAGAGGGTGTAGTCAGTGTACTGACCGTCGTAGCTGCTCAGTGAGGATATAGAGGGTGTAGTCAGTGTACTGACCGTCGTAGCTGCTCAGTGAGGATATAGAGGGTGTAGTCAGTGTACTGACCGTCGTAGCTGCTCAGTGAGGATGTAGAGGGTGTAGTCGGTGAGAGACGGGGCGTAGAACATGGAGTCCTTCAGCTTCACTCCTCTCTCTGCGATGTCACTCTCTGAGTTAAACCTCAACACATAGAAGGGACTGGAGACCGGCCCAAACACCTCAAATACCTGAGGAGGAGAGAGAGAGTTAAACCTCAACACATAGAAGGGACTGGAGACCGGCCCAAACACCTCAAATACCTGAGGAGGAGGACTGTGTGTGTGTGTGGGGGGGGGGGGTATTCTGAGGACTCCTCCCCGGGACTCTAAGCCCCTCTTACCTTGCCCACGGCCAGCCTATCAGAGTTGAAAATGACGCTGTCGTCCTTCAGAGGGGGCGTGTCCTTCAATGACTGAATGATCACTGTTGAGGAAACACAACAGTCACCAAGAGGGGTCAGGGGCATTCAGTCACCAAGAGGGGTCAGGGGCATTCAGTCACCAAGAGGGGTCAGGGGCATTCAGACCACCAAGAGGGGTCAGGGGCATTCAGACCACCAAGAGGGGTCAGGGCCCTTCAGTCACCAAGAGGGGTCAGGGGGTGTAATGTGAAAGGCAGGGGCATTCAGTCACCAAGAGGGGTCAGGGGCATTCAGTCACCAAGAGGGGTCGGGGGTGTAATGTGAAGGTCAGGGGCATTTAGTCACCAAGAGGGGTCGGGGGGTGTAATGTGAAGGGCAGGGGCATTCAGTCACCAAGAGGGGTCAGGGGCATTCAGTCACCAAGAGGGGTCAGGGGGTGTAATGTGAAGGTCAGGGGCATTCAGTCACCAAGAGGGGTCAGGGGGGTGTAATGTGAAGGGCAGGGGCATTCAGTCACCAAGAGGGGTCAGGGGCATTCAATCACCAAGAGGGGTCAGGGGCATTCAGTCACCAAGAGGGGTCGGGGGTGTAATGTGAAGGTCAGGGGCATTCAGTCACCAAGAGGGGTCGGGGGGTGTAATGTGAAGGGCAGGGGCATTCAGTCACCAAGAGGGGTCAGGGGCATTCAGTCACCAAGAGGGGTCGGGGGTGTAATGTGAAGGTCAGGGGCATTCAGTCACCAAGAGGGGTCGGGGGGTGTAATGTGAAGGGCAGGGGCATTCAGTCACCAAGAGGGGTCAGGGGCATTCAGTCACCAAGAGGGGTCTGTTAGATGATACTGGTGACTGGTCCAAGGGGGAGGGACTAACCCAGCTGTTGGATGATACTGGTGACTGGTCCTAGGGGGAGGGACTAACCTAGCTGTTGGATGATACTGGTGACTGGTCCTAGGGGGAGGGACTAACCCAGCTGTTGGATGATACTGGTGACTGGTCCTAGGGGGAGGGACTAACTCAGCTGTTGGATGATACTGGTGACTGGTCCAAGGGGGAGGGACTAACCCAGCTGTTGGATGATACTGGTGACTGGTCCTAGGGGGAGGGACTAACCTAGCTGTTGGATGATACTGGTGACTGGTCCTAGGGGGAGGGACTAACCCAGCTGTTGGATGATACTGGTGACTGGTCCTAGGGGGAGGGACTAACTCAGCTGTTGGATGATACTGGTGACTGGTCCAAGGGGGGGGGACTAACCCAGCTGTTAGATGATACTGGTCCTAGGGGGAGGGACTAACCCAGCTGTTGGATGATACTGGTGACTGGTCCTAGGGGGAGGGACTAACTCAGCTGTTGGATGATACTGGTGACTGGTCCAAGGGGGAGGGACTAACCCAGCTGTTGGATGATACTGGTGACTGATCCTAGGGGGAGGGACTAACCCAGCTGTTGGATGATACTGGTGACTGATCCTAGGGGCAGTATCTCCGCCTCCTCTGGTAGAACAACCGTCAACTCCTCGACAGCAGGCAACTCCTACACACACAAACACACATTTCATTTTCACGTGAATACGGCACTTATTTTATTTTTACTCACATGAAGTTCTGAATTCCCAGAGTAGAGGTCAGGGGTTAGAGAGAGGCCAGGGGTTAGAGAGAGGTCAGGGGTTAGAGAGAGGCCAGAGGTTAGAGAGAGGTCAGGGGTTAGAGAGAGGCCAGGGGTTAGAGAGAGGCCAGGGGTTAGAGAGAGGTCAGGGGTTAGAGAGAGGCCAGGGGTTAGAGAGAGGTCAGGGGTTAGAGAGAGGTCAGGGGTTAGAGAGAGGCCAGGGGTTAGAGAGAGGTCAGGGGTTAGAGAGAGGCCAGGGGTTAGAGAGAGGCCAGGGGTTAGAGAGAGGCCAGGGGTTAGAGAGAGGTCAGGGGTTAGAGAGAGGCCAGGGGTTAGAGAGAGGCCAGGGGTTAGAGAGAGGCCAGGGGTTAGAGAGAGGCCAGGGGTTAGAGAGAGGCCAGGGGTTAGAGAGAGGCCAGGGGTTAGAGAGAGGCCAGGGGTTAGAGAGAGGCCAGGGGTTAGAGAGAGGTCAGGGGTTAGAGAGAGGCCAGGGGTTAGAGAGAGGCCAGGGGTTAGAGAGAGGCCAGGGGTTAGAGAGAGGCCAGGGGTTAGAGAGAGGTCAGGGGTTAGAGAGAGGTCAGGGGTTAGAGAGAGGCCAGGGGTTAGAGAGAGGCCAGGGGTTAGAGAGAGGCCAGGGGTTAGAGAGAGGTCAGGGGTTAGAGAGAGGCCAGGGGTTAGAGAGAGGCCAGGGGTTAGAGAGAGGCCAGGGGTTAGAGAGAGGCCAGGGGTTAGAGAGAGGCCAGGGGTTAGAGAGAGGCCAGGGGTTAGAGAGAGGCCAGGGGTTAGAGAGAGGTCAGGGGTTAGAGAGAGGCCAGGGGTTAGAGAGAGGCCAGGGGTTAGAGAGAGGCCAGGGGTTAGAGAGAGGCCAGGGGTTAGAGAGAGGTCAGGGGTTAGAGAGAGGCCAGGGGTTAGAGAGAGGCCAGGGGTTAGAGAGAGGCCAGGGGTTAGAGAGAGGCCAGAGAGAGGCCAGGGGTTAGAGAGAGGTTAGAGAGAGGCCAGGGGTTAGAGAGAGGCCAGGGGTTAGAGAGAGGCCAGGGGTTAGAGAGAGGCCAGGGGTTAGAGAGAGGCCAGGGGTTAGAGAGAGGCCAGGGGTTAGAGAGAGGCCAGGGGTTAGAGAGAGGCCAGGGGTTAGAGAGAGGCCAGGGGTTAGAGAGAGGCCAGGGGTTAGAGAGAGGCCAGGGGTTAGAGAGAGGCCAGGGGTTAGAGAGAGGCCAGGGGTTAGAGAGAGGCCAGGGGTTAGAGAGAGGTCAGGGGTTAGAGAGAGGTCAGGGGTTAGAGAGAGGCCAGGGGTTAGAGAGAGGCCAGGGGTTAGAGAGAGGCCAGGGGTTAGAGAGAGGTCAGGGGTTAGAGAGAGGCCAGGGGTTAGAGAGAGGCCAGGGGTTAGAGAGAGGCCAGGGGTTAGAGAGAGGCCAGGGGTTAGAGAGAGGCCAGGGGTTAGAGAGAGGCCAGGGGTTAGAGAGAGGTCAGGGGTTAGAGAGAGGCCAGGGGTTAGAGAGAGGCCAGGGGTTAGAGAGAGGCCAGGGGTTAGAGAGAGGCCAGGGGTTAGAGAGAGGTCAGGGGTTAGAGAGAGGCCAGGGGTTAGAGAGAGGCCAGGGGTTAGAGAGAGGCCAGGGGTTAGAGAGAGGCCAGGGGTTAGAGGTCAGGGGTACCTCAGGCAGGATCTCATCCAGGGTTTTGATGGAACAGGGTTTCCTTGCCCGACTGAAGCCTTCGTCGTCATCATCATCTTCATCTGCCTGACCTAACACAACAGCCAGCGTCACACCGGAGGAAGAGGAGTCTGAATCACTGTCTGAGGAGGAGCTGCTGCTGTCCCGCTGGTCCCTGACACACACACCGTCCTGTAACGTCAGCAGTACCTGGGGGGGGTCCTGAGAGGGGTCCTGGGGGGGGTCCTGGGAGAGGTCCTGAGAGAGGTCCTGGGAGAGGTCCTGTGGGAGGTGTGTGTGTGTGGTTCCATCTCCCAGCTCGGAGCTCGAGACAGAGCTGAGATTCTCTGTAACCTCCATCTCCTCTGCTCCTCCCGTTAACTCTCCCGGTAAACGGCTGTCTGAGGTCCCGGAGGTCAGTCCCTGAGGTTCTGTCTCAGCTGTGCATCCATCCTCCAGGTGCTTGGTGCTGGTACCGTTGTTCAGTTCCAGTTCCTCTCCGTGTGTCTCTGCTGAGCTCTGAAGAACCTCCGGTACCAAAGCCGTCTCCTCTGGTTGGGCCTCCATCCCGTTGCTGGGTAGAGACTATCACACCTGGGGACAAAGACAGCACAACTACAATCAGCTGGGTAATAGTCACTAGGAACCACACAGAACGGAAGCTAACAGACACAAACGGAACAAAGCGTGAGGGCTAAGAAACGCTTAGGCCTAGTTTTGTTGCAAAACGTTGTTGTACTTTGTGCACTAATGAATACACCCCTGGTTGCCTCACAAACCACAGTGTGGATCTGTACAATCTGGACCTGGATTCTCTGCCCACACAACCACTAAGCAAGAAAGTAGATATCATCTAGTATCTATGGCTCAGTCAAACAGTAACCTGTTCAGTTACCAAACCAGGGTGGAGGAGGTGGAACCCCCTCAGAATGGTGATCTGCTCTGATTGGGCTGCAGTGTTGAGTCGTGTGAAGACCGGTAGGTCAGATAGAGGAGACTTGTTCAGAGTGGTGATCTGCTCTGATTGGGCTGCAGTGTTGAGTCATGTGAAGACCGGTTGGTCAGATAGAGGAGACTTGTTTATGGAGACGATGGTGCTGTTAATGGGATTGGAGAGATTGGGAGTGGCGGTAAGCTTTTGTTGGGTTCCCACCCATGTTGGTGTGGAGGGTAGAGGTCAACCGACGATGATGTTTCAACACCGATACCGATTATTGGAGGACCAAAAAGGCCGATACCGATTAATCGAGGCAGTTAACCCACCGTTCCTCGGCCCTCATTGAAAATAAGAATGTGTTCTTAACTGACTTGCATGGTTAAATGAAGATTAAATAAAGGTGAAAAAATAATAATAATTCAGCAAAACCGGTGTCCAAAAATAACGATTTCCGATTGTTATGAAAACTTGAAATCGGCCCTAATTAATCTGCCATTCCGATTAATCGGTCGACCTCTAATCGTAATAATGACAATTACAACAATACTGAATGAACACTTATTTTAACTTAATACATCAATAAAATCAATTTTGCCTCAAATAAATAATGAAACATGTTCAATTTGGTTTAAATAATGCAAAAACAAAGTGTTGGAGAAGAAAGTAAAAGTGCAATATGTGCCATGTAAGAAAGCTAACGTTTCAGTTCCTTGCTCAGAACATGAGAACATATGAAAGCTGGTGGTTCCTTTTAACATGAGTCTTCAATATTCCCAGGTAAGAAGTTTTAGGTTGTAGTTATTATAGGACTATTTCTCTCTATACCATTTGTATTTCATATACCTTTGACTATTGGATGTTCTAATAGGTAATTTATTATTGCCAGCCTAATCTCGGGAGTTGATAGGCTTGAAGTCATAAACAGCGCAATGCTTGAAGCACAGCGAAGAGCTGCTGGCAAACACAGGAAAGTGCTGTTTGAATGAATGCTTACGAGCCTGCTGCCTACCACCGCTCAGTCAGACGGCTCTATCAAATCATAGACTTAATTATAATACACACAGAAATACGAGCCTTAGGTCATTAATATGGTCAAATCTGGAAACTATCATTTCGAAAACAAGACGTTTATTCTTTCAGTGAAATACGGAACCGTTCCGTATTTTATCTAACGGGTGGCATCCATAAGTCTAAATATTCCTGTTACACAACCTTCAATGTTATGTCATAATTACGTACAATTCTGGCAAATTAATTACGGTCTTTGTTAGGAAGAAATGGTCTTCACACAGTTCGCGACGAGCCAGGCAGCCCAAACTGCTTGCACAGAACGCAAGAGAAGTGACAACTTCCCTAGTGAAAATAAATTAATGTTAGCAGGCAATATTAACTAAATATGCAGGTTCAAAAATATATACTTGTGTATTGATTTTAAGAAAGGCCTTGATGTTTATGGTACATTGCTGCAACGACAGTGCTTTTTTCGCAAACGCGCTTGTTAAATCACCCGTTTGGCGAAGTAGGCTGTGATTCGATACATTAACAGGCACCGCATCGATTATATGCAACGCAGGACACGATAAACTAGTAATATCATCAACCATGTGTAGTTAACTAGTGATTATGTTAAGATTGATTGTTTTTTATAAGATACGTTTAATGCTAGCTAGCACCTGACCGTGGCTCCTTGCTGCACTCCTATAACAGGTAGTCAGCCTGCCACGCAGTCTCCTCGTGGAGTGCAATGTAGTCTACATTAATCGTCGACCTCCAGTAACAACATTCCAAACGTGTTTAGTAGCGTCTAGTCTACATGTGGCATTAGTTCCACCGTTTGTATCCGTTTCAATGGAGGTACTTTATTTTTAACGTGAACTACAAATTCCTCTATTGTGGATAAATGGCTTCACATAGGATAGATTACTCTCAACGTGCCCCTGATTCAGAATGTAGTCATGGCATGCTTGGTCCAATCAGTGGAGGCTGCTGGGCAGAGGACAGCTCATAATAATGGCTGGAACCAATCAGTGGAGGCTGCAGAGGACAGCTCATAATAATGGCTGGAACCAATCAGTGGAGGCTGCTGAGAGGACAGCTCATAATAATGGCTGGAACCAATCAGTGGAGGCTGCAGAGGACAGCTCATAATAATGGCTGGAACCAATCAGTGGAGGCTGCTGAGAGGACAGCTCATAATAATGGCTGGAACAGAGCTAATGGTATGTCATCAATCACCTGGAAACCACTTGTTGCATTTGATACCATTCCATCAATTCTGCTCCAGCCATTACCACGAACCCGTCCTCCCCTAACCCTACTTTCTGGTATTAGCTAACTTTAGAACTAGCTGGATAGCTAGTATACCAGCCATATATTTTGAAGAAATACGTTTTACAATCGGAGTTCATAGCACAGGAGTTAAAATCGTAGCTAGCTAACGTTAGCTGGTCCACTAGTTAATAAAACAGTTATGTAGCTTGGTTGGCATTCTCAGAACCAGATAACGTTACTGTTAGTCAGCGTTTTAAATTGTCCTTGGTATTGTATCGCTAATTCTGTATAATACGGTGGCATTATTACAATGTTGTTTATCATATTGCAAACGTGTAGATGAAGATGGACTTACGTTCGAGTAGTTAAGGCTACAAAGCTGTTCTCTCGGCAGTCTGCTCTCTGCTACTCTCAGTAACGTTACTCTGCTGTTCGCAACACGTTTTGATTCGGAAACAACGTGGTCTTGTTGTCTTCCGGGTTGTGGAACCTGTCTTTCGGCCGCCGGAGGAAATGACGGACAGTGTTGTCCGACGGACCAGCAGCATCCGCCGGAGTTGTCAATACAGAACACGTGTTTTCAACCGGTGATCAAACTTCGCACATACAACTAAAACATGGTAAAATTACACTTATTATTTAACATCCTTAACATGTATCTAGATGTGTAGAAATAGATTTAGCTAAACCTAGATGTATATAATGTTATAGCGCTCTTACAACCTAGTGAATGTATACTGCAAAAAAATATTAACGCAAAATGCAACAATTTCAACGATTTATGAGTTAGTTAATTTAAGGAAATCAGTCAATTGAAATAAATAAATTAGGCACTAATCTATGGATCTCACGTGACTTTCACAAGCACCAAGTCTAGGACTTGCCTAGTTCAATAAAAAACAGGTCCTACGGCTTCTTAACAGCTTCTACCCCCCCCCCCACTATTTGCATTGAATACAAATTTTTTTACGCTGCTGTTCCTCGCTGTTTATTACGTAGTCACTTTACCCCTACCTACATATTACCTCGACTAACCTGTACCCCCGCAGATAGACTCAGTATTGTTATTTTTTTTACTTTAGTTTATTTATTAAATATTTTCGTCACTCTTATTTTACTTAAGCTTTTAAGTAAGTATTTCACATGACTGAGCAGGAGCACAGCGATTGGTGGGCCTGGGAGGGCTCCACCCACTGGGGAGCCAGGCCCAGCCTTTATTACAGACAGAAATACTACTCAGTTTCATCAGCTGTCCGGGTGGCTGGTCTCAGACGATCTCACAGGTGAAGAACTCGGATGTGGAGGTCCTGGGCTGGCGTGGTTACACGTGGTCTGGCGTAGTTACACGTGGTCTGCGGTTGTGATGCCGGTTGGACGTACTGCCAAATTCTCTAACATGACGTTGGAGGCGGCTTATGGTCGAGAAATGAACATTAAATTCTCAGGCAACAGCCCTGGAGGAAATTTCAGCATGTGAATTACACGCTCCCTCAAAACTTCAGACATCTGTGGTGTTGTGTGACAAAACTTCATATTTTAGAGTGACCTTTTATTGTCCCCGGCACAAGGTGCACCTGTGTAATGATCATGCCATTTAATCAGCTTCTTGATATGCCACACCTATCAGCTGGATGGATTATCTTGGCAAAGGAGAAAGACTCACTAACTGGGAAATACTCTTTCTTGCGTATGGACATTTCTAGGATATTTTATTTCAGTTCATGAAACATGGTACCAACACTTTACATGTTGCGTTTATATTTTAGTTCAGTATAGAATAATGCAAGACGGTGTTCTAACAGTCGTGTGTGTGTGTGTGTAGCCCAAGGCGGGGAAAGGTAAACCAACTCAGAAAGAGAAGGTGTGTCATCCCTATAGCAGGAAAGCTGCTTACTTGGCCAGCCAGGAGATACGTCTGGGAAAGAAGGAGAGGTAAGGAGGGAGGGAGATGGTTTGTGTTTGTGTTTTGAACAGAGAGAATCCTGTATATTGTTATATATTTATAAAGTTAAGTGTGTATCTCTGCCTCCAGACAAAAGAGTGAGAAGGCCACTCGTCTCAACAGCATTGGTGAGTCTGACAGTCTGTTACTACTATTACTGTGTTACTTTACTATTGTTACTGTACGACTGTTACTGAACATCTGCTGTCTCAGCCACTGCCTGTCACCAAGGGAGTACCCCAAGGCTCGATCCTAGGCCCCACACTCTTCTCAATTTGCGTCAACAAGCAGTAGGAAGCGCTCTCATCCAATTATATGCATATTTTTTTTTATTTAACTAGGCAAGTCAGTTAGGAACAAATTCTTATTTACAATGACGACCTACCAAAAGGCAAAAGGCCTCCTGCGGGGATGGGGGCTCTCCATGATTGAGTCTTTGAATGAAGAGATTGAGATAAAACTGTCCGGTTTGAGTGTTTTTTGCAGCTCGTTCCAGTCGCTAGCTGCAGCAAACTGAAAAGACGAGCGACCCAGGGATGTGTGCTTTGGGGACCTTTAACAGAATGTGACTTGCAGAACGGATGTTGTATGTGGAGGATGAGCTCTGCAGTAGATATCTCAGATAGGGGGGAGTGAACAGGTGTTGTATGTGGAGGATGAGGGCTGCAGTAGATATCTCAGATAGGGGGAGTGAACAGGTGTTGTATGTGGAGGATGAGGGCTGCAGTAGATATCTCAGACAGGGGGAGTGAACGGGTGTTGTGTGGAGGATGAGGGCTGCAGTAGATATCTCAGATAGGGGGGAGTGAGGCCTCAGAGGGTTTTATAAATAAGTATCAACCAGTGGGTCTTGTGACGGGTATACAGAGATGACCAGTTTACAGAGGAGTATAGAGTGCAGTGATGTGTCCTATAAGGAGCATTGGTGGCAAATCTGATGGCTGAATGGTAAAGAACATCTAGCCACTCGAGAGCACCCTTACCTGCCGATCTATAAACGATGTCTTCGTAATCTAGCATGGGTAGGATGGTCATCTGAATCAGGGTTAGTTTGGCAGCTGAGGTGAAAGAGGAGCGATTACGATGGAGGAAACCAAGTCTAGATTTAACTTTAGCCTGCAGCTTTGATATGTGCTGAGAGAAGGACAGTGTACCGTCTAGCCATACTCCCAAGTACTTGTATGAGGTGACTACCTCAATCTCTAAACTCTCAGAGGTAGTAATCACACCTGTGGGGAGAGGGGCATTCTTCTTACCAAACCACATGACCGTTGTTTTGGAGGTGTTCAGAACAAGGTTAAGGGCAGAGAAAGCTTGTTGAACACAGAGAAAGTTTTGTTGTAGAGAGTTTAACACAAAATCTCTTCCCTCAAAGACTAAATCATGGACCCTCTTACTGATGGTTGTGGCTGCTTTGCATGATGTATTGTTGTCTCTACTTCTTCCTTTTGTGCTGCTACCATGTTGTCATGTTGTGCTGCTACCATGTTGTCATGTTGTGCTGCTACCATGTTGTCATGTTGTGCTGCTACCATGTTGTCATGTTGTGCTGCTACCATGTTGTCATGTTGTGCTGCTACCATGTTGTCATGTTGTGCTGCTACCATGTTGTCATGTTGTCATGTTGTGTTGCTACCATGTTGTTGTCATGTTGTGTTGTTTCCATGTTGTTGTCATGTTGTGCTGCTACCATGTTGTTGTCATGTTGTGCTGCTACCATGTTGTTGTCATGTTGTGCTGCTACCATGTTGTAGTCATGTTGTGTTGCTACCATGTTGTTGTCATGTTGTGCTGCTACCATGTTGTCGTCATGTTGTGCTGCTACCATGTTGTTGTCATGTTGTGTTGCTACCATGTTGTGTTGTTACCATGTTGTGCTGCTACCTTGTTGTTGTCATGTTGTGTTGCTACTTTGTTGTTGTCATGTTGTGTTTCTACCATGTTGTTGTGTTGCTATCATGTTGTGGCATGTTGTGTTGCTACCATGTTGTGTTGCTACCATGTTGTGTTGCTACCATGTTGTTGTGTTGCTATCATGTTGTGGCATGTTGTGTTGCAACCATGTTGTGCTGCTACCATGTTGTTGTAATGTTGTGTTGCTACCATGTTGTTGTCATGTTGTGTTTCTACCATGTTGTGTTGCTATCATGTTGTTGTCATGTTGTGTTGCTACCATGTTGTGTTGCTACATGTTGTTGTCATGTTGTGTTGCTACCGTGTTGTTGTCATGTTGTGCTGCTACCATGTTGTTGTCATGTTGTGCTGCTACCATTTTGTTGTCCTGTTGTGCTGCTACCATGTTGTTGTCATGTTGTGCTGCTACCATGTTGTTGTCATGTTGTGCTGCTACGTTGTTGTTGTGTTGCTACCATTCTATGTTGTCTCTCTTTATGTAGTGCTCTGGTGTCTCTCTTGTCGTGATGTATGTTTTGTCCTATGTTTTTATTGATTTGTATATTTAATCCCCGTCCCCGACGGAGGTCTTTTGCCTTTTGGCCGTCATTTTAAATAAGATTTTGTTCTTAACCTACTTGTCAACCACATATCACAGTAGTTAGTATATTCAGATAGCTAGGCGGACAACCACATATCACAGTAGTTAGTATATTCAGATAGCTAGGTGAGACAACCACATATCACAGTAGTTAGTATATTCATATTCAGATAGCTAGGTGGGACAACCACATATCACAGTAGTTAGTATATTAATCTTCAGAAAGCTAGGTGAGACAACCACATATCACAGTAGTTAGTATATTAATCTTCAGATAGCTAGGTGGACAACCACATATCACAGTAGTTAGTATATTCAGATAGCTAGGTGGACAACCACATATCACAGTAGTTAGTATATTCAGATAGCTAGGCGGACAACCACATATCACAGTAGTTAGTATATTCATCTTCAGAAAGCTAGGTGAGACAACCACATATCACAGTAGTTAGTATATTAATCTTCAGATAGCTAGGTGGACAACCACATATCACAGTAGTTAGTATATTCAGATAGCTAGGTGGACAACCACATATCACAGTAGCTAGTATATTCATCTTCAGATAGCTAGGTGGACAACCACATATCACAGTAGTTAGTATATTCAGATAGCTAGGTGGACAACCACATATCACAGTAGTTAGTATATTCAGATAGCTAGGTGAGACAACCACATATCACAGTAGTTAGTATATTCATCTTCAGAAAGCTAGGTGAGACAACCACAAATCACAGTAGTTAGTATATTCATCTTCAGATAGCTAGGTGGACAACCACATATCACAGTAGTTAGTATATTCAGATAGCTAGGTGGGACAACCACATATCACAGTAGTTAGTATATTCAGAAAGCTAGGTGAGACAACCACATATCACAGTAGTTAGTATATTCAGATAGCTAGGTGGACAACCACATATCACAGTAGTTAGTATATTCAGATAGCTAGGTGAGACAACCACATATCACAGTAGTTAGTATATTCAGATAGCTAGGTGGGACAACCACATATCACAGTAGTTAGTATATTCATATTCAGATAGCTAGGTGGACAACCACATATCACAGTAGTTAGTATATTCAGATAGCTAGGTGAGACAACCACATATCACAGTAGTTAGTATATTCATCTTCAGATAGCTAGGTGGACAACCACAAATCACAGTAGTTAGTATATTCAGATAGCTAGGTGGACAACCACAAATCACAGTAGTTAGTATATTCAGATAGCTAGGTGGACAACCACATATCACAGTAGTTAGTATATTCAGATAGCTAGGTGAGTACAACGGTAGGGTGTACCCCCTCTTACCTTCTATTGTCGGTGTGTGTAGGTGATAAGCTGCAGTGGTTTCAGAGCCAGCTGGACTCTGAGAAGACAGAGTTCACCAAACAGGACGCCTGTCACATCATAGAGAGGTTAGTACCCGTGTCTATATTCACCAAACAGGACGCCTGTCACATAGAGAGGTCAGTACCCATGTCTATATTCACCAAACAGGACGCCTGTCACATAGAGAGGTCAGTACCCGTGTCTATATTCACCAAACAGGACGCCTGTCACATCATAGAGAGGTCAGTACCCGTGTCTATATTCACCAAACAGGGAGCCTGTCACATCACAGAGAGGTCAGTACCCGTGTCTATATTCACCAAACAGGGAGCCTGTCACATCACAGAGAGGTCAGTACCCGTGTCTATATTCACCAAACAGGGAGCCTGTCACATCACAGAGAGGTCAGTACCCGTGTCTATATTCACCAAACAGGGAGCCTGTCACATCACAGAGAGGTCAGTACCCATGTCTATATTCACCAAACAGGGAGCCTGTCACATAGAGAGGTCAGTACCCGTGTCTATATTCACCAAACAGGGAGCCTGTCACATAGAGAGGTCAGTACCCGTGTCTATATTCACCAAACAGGGAGCCTGTCACATAGAGAGGTCAGTACCCGTGTCTATATTCACCAAACAGGGAGCCTGTCACATAGAGAGGTCAGTACCCGTGTCTATATTCGCCAAACAGGGAGCCTGTCACATCACAGAGAGGTCAGTACCCGTGTCTATATTCACCAAACAGGGAGCCTGTCACATAGAGAGGTCAGTACCCGTGTCTATATTCACCAAACAGGGAGCCTGTCACATAGAGAGGTCAGTACCCGTGTCTATATTCACCAAACAGGGAGCCTGTCACATAGAGAGGTCAGTACCCGTGTCTATATTCACCAAACAGGGAGCCTGTCACATAGAGAGGTCATTACCCGTGTCTATATTCACCAAACAGGGAGCCTGTCACATAGAGAGGTCAGTACCCGTGTCTATATTCACCAAACAGGGAGCCTGTCACATAGAGAGGTCATTACCCGTGTCTATATTCACCAAACAGGGAGCCTGTCACATAGAGAGGTCAGTACCCGTGTCTATATTCACCAAACAGGGAGCCTGTCACATAGAGAGGTCAGTACCCGTGTCTATATTCACCAACAGGGAGCCTGTCACATAGAGAGGTCAGTACCCGTGTCTATATTCACCAAACAGGGAGCCTGTCACATAGAGAGGTCAGTACCCGTGTCTATATTCACCAAACAGGGAGCCTGTCACATCACAGAGAGGTCAGTACCCGTGTCTATATTCACCAAACAGGGAGCCTGTCACATCACAGAGAGGTCAGTACCCGTGTCTATATTCACCAAACAGGGAGCCTGTCACATCACAGAGAGGTCAGTACCCATGTCTATATTCACCAAACAGGGAGCCTGTCACATAGAGAGGTCAGTACCCGTGTCTATATTCACCAAACAGGGAGCCTGTCACATAGAGAGGTCAGTACCCGTGTCTATATTCACCAAACAGGGAGCCTGTCACATAGAGAGGTCAGTACCCGTGTCTATATTCACCAAACAGGGAGCCTGTCACATAGAGAGGTCAGTACCCGTGTCTATATTCGCCAAACAGGGAGCCTGTCACATCACAGAGAGGTCAGTACCCGTGTCTATATTCACCAAACAGGGAGCCTGTCACATAGAGAGGTCAGTACCCGTGTCTATATTCACCAAACAGGGAGCCTGTCACATAGAGAGGTCAGTACCCGTGTCTATATTCACCAAACAGGGAGCCTGTCACATAGAGAGGTCAGTACCCGTGTCTATATTCACCAAACAGGGAGCCTGTCACATAGAGAGGTCATTACCCGTGTCTATATTCACCAAACAGGGAGCCTGTCACATAGAGAGGTCAGTACCCGTGTCTATATTCACCAAACAGGGAGCCTGTCACATAGAGAGGTCATTACCCGTGTCTATATTCACCAAACAGGGAGCCTGTCACATCACAGAGAGGTCATTACCCGTGTCTATATTCACCAAACAGGGAGCCTGTCACATAGAGAGGTCAGTACCCGTGTCTATATTCACCAAACAGGGAGCCTGTCACATAGAGAGGTCAGTACCCGTGTCTATATTCACCAAACAGGGAGCCTGTCACATAGAGAGGTCAGTACCCGTGTCTATATTCACCAAACAGGGAGCCTGTCACATAGAGAGGTCAGTACCCGTGTCTATATTCACCAACAGGGAGCCTGTCACATAGAGAGGTCAGTACCCGTGTCTATATTCACCAAACAGGGAGCCTGTCACATCACAGAGAGGTCAGTACCCGTGTCTATATTCACCAAACAGGGAGCCTGTCACATAGAGAGGTCATTTAACTAGGTATTTTATTGTACTTTTATTTAACTAGGCAAGTCAGTTAAGAACAAATTCTTATTTTCAATGGGAACAGTGGGTTAACTGCCTGTTCAGGGGCAGAACGACAGATTTGTACCTTGTCAGCTCAGGGATTTGAACTTGCAACCTTTCGGTTACTAATCCAACGCTCTAACCACTAGGCTACCCTACTGTTGGAGCTGGAAGCACAAGCATTTAGCTAGGTATTACTATACTGTTGGAGCTAGAAACACCTGCATTTAGCTAGGTATTACTATACTGTTGGAGCTAGAAACACAAGCATTTAGCTAGGTATTACTATACTGTTGGAGCTAGAAACACAAGCATTTAGCTAGGTATTACTATACTGTTGGAGCTAGAAACACAAGCATTTAGCTAGGTATTACTATACTGTTGGAGCTAGAAACACAAGCATTTAGCTAGGTATTACTATACTGTTGGCCAGGTACAGCTCTCTTCAGCTGTCGTGAGACTAGGGCAAAGCAGTTGGCTAGGTAATGCTCTGTTTCAGCTGTCATGGGACTAGGGCAAAGCAGTTGGCTAGGTAATGCTCTGTTTCAGCTGTAGTGGGACTAGGGCAAAGCAGTTAGCTAGGTTACTGCTCTGTTTCAGCTGTCGTGGGACTAGGGCAAAGCAGTTAGCTAGGTACTGCTCTGTTCAGCTGTCGTGGGACTAGGGCAAAGCAGTTAGCTAGGTTACTGCTCTGTTTCAGCTGTCATGGGACTAGGGCAAAGCAGTTGGCTAGGTAATGCTCTGTTTCAGCTGTAGTGGGACTAGGGCAAAGCAGTTAGCTAGGTTACTGCTCTGTTTCAGCTGTCGTGGGACTAGGGCAAAGCAGTTAGCTAGGTACTGCTCTGTTCAGCTGTCGTGGGACTAGGGCAAAGCAGTTAGCTAGGTTACTGCTCTGTTTCAGCTGTCGTGGGCAGCCTAGCTGCTTGGAGAAGGAGGTGTTTCCTGTACCCTCGAGGGACTAGGGCAAAGCAGTTAGCTAGGTACTGCTCTGTTCAGCTGTCGTGGGCAGCCTAGCTGCTTGGAGAAGGAGGTGTTTCCTGTACCCTCGAGGGACTAGGGCAAAGCAGTTAGCTAGGTACTGCTCTGTTCAGCTGTCGTGGGCAGCCTAGCTGCTTGGAGAAGGAGGTGTTTCCTGTACCCTCGAGGGACTAGGGCAAAGCAGTTAGCTAGGTACTGCTCTGTTCAGCTGTCGTGGGCAGCCTAGCTGCTTGGAGAAGGAGGTGTTTCCTGTACCCTCGAGGGACTAGGGCAAAGCAGTTAGCTAGGTACTGCTCTGTTCAGCTGTCGTGGGCAGCCTAGCTGCTTGGAGAAGGAGGTGTTTCCTGTACCCTCGAGGGACATGCAGACAGGGACTTTTGAAATGTTTGGATATTTTGTTTGTACATGTGATTGGTGGATTCAAATAAAGTGTTTAAAATGTTTGTGTGTGTGTGTGTGTGTGTGTTTGTGTGTGTGTGTAGGTACCTGCAGAGGTTTGACGGGGAGTTGGACCAGATAGAGCTGGTGAACGGGATCAAAGGTCGTCAGGGTCGTCTCCATGGCAGCAGGGAGACCGTCATCAAACAGACTGTAGAGAGAGAGACCGCTCTGTACCATGGCAACGGCTTCGGTCAGTCTCACATACACACACACAAAATGACACACACACACACACAGAACCCTGACAGTGTGTTCCTCTTCTCTCCTCAGAGATTCCAGACATCATCAACTCTAAACATCTCAAGACCTTCAGGTGAGACGACCAATGACAACCCAACTCTGGCTAGAGCAGGAATCTGATTAGTTTGTGTCAGTAGAGCTGTGATCTGATTGGTTGTTGCCAGTAGAGCTGTGATGATTCATGAAAAACAGCTCTATTCGTTACATTTACTTCTGAAACATTCTCTCACCTGATTGGTTGATTCTGTTGTGGTTCGTTCCTTGTTCCCTGTCAATCATTGGTTCATTGGTGAAATTAGCGTTCAGACAATATCTTTAAAAAACCTTTATTAATGCAATTGCAGACAGAAGTTGACAACGGGAACATAGCACATGCATGTTTCCAGAGTAATTTCTGCAAAATAGAAAAGGATTTGAGTTGTTTTATTATTCCTGCAGTCATATATCTTAGTGATGTCACTGCCTACGTCATTACCTTCTACTCATGAGACCAAGCCCATGCCACCGCAGCTTATACAAACAGTCGTTTCAGTGTTATCTAAAGGCTCAGCAGGAAATGTCCCCAAGTTGATTTATAGTGGAGTGTCTGACTAGTCTCTCATCTCTTACACTGCAGAGTTCTGTCTCACAGTCACACGTCTCTCAGACCGTTTTCTTTATAAGAGGCAGAGACTAGAAATAAACTGTGGAACAATATTAAACCTTTTATCATGAATATATATATTGTTCATCTGTAGTCCAGGACCCTATAAATGTAGAAGGGGAAGGGGTCTTATAGCCCCTCCCCTTCTATTAATACAACATAATCAATTATTATAATACATCAATCATTTGGTACAGCCCCTATCATGACCCCTAGGCTGATTGCATGATTCTGAGCTGTGATTGGATGATTCCATGGTTCTGAGATGTGATTGGATGATTCCATTGTTCTGAGCTGTGATTGGATGATTCCGTGGTTTTGATCTGTGATTGGTTGGTTTCAGGGAGTGGAGCGGCGATCTAAAGAAGCTTCCCAACATCAAGATGAGGAAGTTCTCTTCCCGAGGGACGGACAGAACAGGAGGAGGAGAGGAGGAGGAGGGGACCGCTGGAGGAGAGGAGGAGGAGGGGACTGCCGGAGGAGAGGAGGAGGAGACCGCTGCAGGAGAGGAGGAGGAGGAGGAGACCGCTGGAGGAGAGGAGGAGACCGTCGGAGGAGAGGAGGGGACCGCCGGAGGAGGGGAGGAGGAGGCCTTAATGAATGACTCAGATTCAGATGCCCAGGAAGATGCCCCATAATGCTTTGCATGTTAGAACTCTGGGGATGTCAGCCATCCTACCTGACTGGGGTTAAGACAACCTGTGTGTGTGTGTGTGTGTGTGTTTCTCCCAATACAGACATCTAATAAACCTAAATACATACCGATACTGTTGTTCTGTTTCATTGAAGATACTCTTTAAACATAGAAATTAGAGTGTGTCCGTTGCTGTGTTCAAGGCAACTTGGAACTAGGAAACTCTGAAATGTTCAACTTGGAAACCCTTTAAGAAAGATGAGATCAGAGGATCAATAGGAAGCTCTACGCGAAATAAAAGTAAGCACATCTTTACTCGGAGGTTCTGAGTTGTCTTGAACATGGCTAGTTTGTGTCCAGTCAGTAACTCCACTATACAGGTTGTACCCAGTCAGGTTGTACCCAGTCAGATTGTATCCAGTCAGGTTGTACCCAGTCAGGTTGCACCCAGTCAGGTTGTATCCAGTCAGTTCCATTGTGTCAGTAACTCCCCTATACAGGTTGTATCCAGTCAGGTTGTACCCAGTCAGGTTGTACCCAGTCAGGTTGTACCCAGTCAGATTGTATCCAGTCAGGTTGTATCCAGTCAGGTTGTACCCAGTCAGATTGTATCCAGTCAGGTTGTACCCAGTCAGTAACTCCACTATACGGGTTGTACCCAGTCAGGTTGTACCCAGTCAGATTGTATCCAGTCAGGTTGTATCCAGTCAGGTTGTACCCAGTCAGTAACTCCACTATACGGGTTGTACCCAGTCAGGTTGTACCCAGTCAGATTGTATCCAGTCAGGTTGCACCCAGTCAGGTTGCACCCAGTCAGGTTGTATCCAGTCAGTTCCATTGTGTCAGTAACTCCCCTATACAGGTTGTACCCAGTCAGGTTGTACCCAGTCAGGTTGTACCCAGTCAGGTTGTATCCAGTCAGGTTGTACCCAGTCAGGTTGTACCAAGTCAGTTCCATTGTGTCAGTAACTCCCCTATACAGGTTGTATCCAGTCAGGTTGTACCCAGTCAGGTTGTACCCAGTCAGGTTGTACCAAGTCAGTTCCATTGTGTCAGTAACTCCCCTATACAGGTTGTATCCAGTCAGGTTGTACCCAGTCAGGTTGTACCCAGTCAGGTTGTATCCAGTCAGGTTGTACCCAGTCAGGTTGTATCCAGTCAGTTTGTATCCAGTCAGGTTGTACCCAGTCGGGTTGTATCCAGTCAGGTTGTATCCAGTCAGGTTGTACCCAGTCAGGTTGTATCCAGGTTGTATCCAGTCAGTTTCATTGTGTCAGTAACTCCACTATACAGGTTGTACCCAGTCAGGTTGTACCCAGTCAGGTTGTACCCAGTCAGGTTGAATCCAGTCAGGTTGTATCCAGGTTGTATCCAGTCAGTTTCATTGTGTCAGTAACTCCACTATAAAGGTTGTAGCCTTCTGAAAGTATTCAGACCCGTGTGAAGTTGCTGGATGTTGGCGAGAACTGGAACACGCCGTTTTACCCGTTGATCCAGAGCATCCCAAACATGCTCAGTGGATGATGTGTCTGGTGAGGATGCAGGTCATGGAAGAACTGGGACATTTTCAGTTTCCAGGAATGTAGTCCAGAACCTTGTGTCACGGGGCCGTGCATTATCATGCTGAAACATGAGGTGATGAATGGCACGACAATGGACCTCAGAATCTCGCCACGGTATCTCTGTCCGATAAAATGCAATTGTGTTCGTTTATCCGTAGCTTATGCCTGCCCATAACCCCACTGCCACCATGGGGCACTCTGTTCACAACGTTGACATTGGCAAACCGCTCGCCCACACGACGCCATACACCTGGTCTGAGGTTGTGAGGCCGGTTGGACGTACTGCCAAATTCTCTAAAACAACGTTGGAGATGGCTTATGGTAGAGAAATGAACATGCAATTATTTGCTGGACATTCCTGCACGTTCCCTCAAAACTTGAGACATCTGTGGCATTGTGTTGTGTTACAAAACTGCACATTTTAGAGTGACCTTTTATTGTCCCCAGCACAAGGTGCACTTGTGTAATAATCATGCTGTTTAATCAGTTTATTGATATGCTACACCTGTCAGGTGGATGGATTATCTTGGCAAAAGAGAAATGCTCACCAACAGGGATGTAAACAAATTAGTGCACAACATTTGAGAGAAACACGCTTTTCGTGGAACATTTCTGTGATATTTTATTTCAGCTCATGAAACATGGGACCAACACTTTACATGTTGTGTTTATATTTTAGTATAGAATAGGTTATTTTTGGTTGTAATGGTGACTTCTAGAGACAGGCAGGCAGACAGGCGGACAAACAGGCAGGCAGACAGGTGGACAAACAGGCAGGCAGACAGGTGGACAAACAGGCAGACAGGCGGACAAACAGGCAGACAGACAGGTGGACAAACAGGCAGGCAGGCAGGCGGACAAACAGGCAGGCAGACAGGTGGACAAACAGGCAGACAGGCGGACAAACAGGCAGGCAGACAGGTGGACAAACAGGCAGGCAGGCAGGCGGACAAACAGGCAGGCAGACAGGTGGACAAACAGGCAGGCAGACAGGTGGACAAACAGGCAGACAGGCGGACAAACAGGCAGGCAGACAGGTGGACAAACAGGCAGGCAGACAGGTGGACAAACAGGCAGGCAGACAGGCAGGCAGGCAGACAGGTGGACAAACAGGCAGGCAGGCAGGTGGACAAACAGGCAGGCAGGCAGGCAGGCGGACAGGCGGACAAACAGGCAGGCAGGCAGGTGGACAAACAGGCAGGCAGGCAGGTGGACAAACAGGCAGGCAGGCAGGTGGACAAACAGGCAGGCAGACAGGCGGACAAACAGGCAGGCAGGCAGACAGGCGGACAAACAGGCAGGCAGACAGGCGGACAAACAGGCAGGCAGACAGGCAGGCGGACAAACAGGCAGGCAGACAGGTGGACAAACAGGCAGGCAGGCAGGTGGACAAACAGGCAGGCAGGCAGGCGGACAAACAGGCAGGCAGGCAGACAGGCGGACAAACAGGCAGGCAGGCAGGTGGACAAACAGGCAGGCAGGCAGGCAGGTGGACAAACAGGCAGGCAGGCAGGTGGACAAACAGGCAGGCAGGCAGGCAGGTGGACAAACAGGCAGGCAGGCAGGTGGACAAACAGGCAGGCAGGCAGGTGGACAAACAGGCAGGCAGGCAGGTGGACAAACAGGCAGGCAGACAGGTGGACAAACAGGCAGGCAGACAGACAGAGACCTTTTCAGATAGACTTGTAGACATCATTGTGACAGACACAGCTCTTCAGATAGACATCATTGTGACAGACAGACAGCTCTTCAGATAGACTTCTAGACGTCATAGTGACAGACAGACAGCTCTTCAGATAGACATCATAGTGACAGACAGACAGCTCTTCAGATAGACTTCTAGACGTCATAGTGACAGACAGACAGCTCTTCAGATAGACTTCTAGACGTCATAGTGACAGACAGACAGCTCTTCAGATAGACTTCTAGACGTCATAGTGACAGACAGACAGCTCTTCAGATAGACATCATAGTGACAGACAGACAGCTCTTCAGATAGACATCATAGTGACAGACCGGGACCTTTAATACCACATTTCACAGCAGAGAGAGACTAAATACTAACATAAATAAATATGGGTTAGGGTTAGGTTCAGAGTTCTATCCTGTCTAGCAGAGAGAGACTAAATACTAACATAAATAAATATGGGTTAGGGTTAGGTTCAGAGTTCTATCCTGTCCAGCAGAGAGAGACTAAATACTAACATAAATAAATATGCTCTATGACTCTAACCCTCCTCCATGAGAGCTGCAAGGTGTGCAGGGTTTTGTTCCAGCCCTTGAACACTTGGTTCTACGCATCAGCTACTCCTCAGGCTGTTTATATTGAATACTGAGAGAGTATAACAGACGCTCTGATTGGCTAATCTACAGCTGCTTCTATAACAGACGCTCTGATTGGCTAATCTACAGCTGCTTCAATAACAGACGCTCTGATTGGCTAATCTACAGCTGCTTCTATAACAGACACTGATTGGCTAATCTACAGCTGCTTCTATAACAGAAGCTCTGATTGGCTAATCTACAGCTGCTTCTATAACAGATGCTCTTATTGGCTACGTCACATTATGACTCTTTGGTGTGCTGGGCTCTGATAGGCTATAGGGAGGGTGCATTACCAAGAGCTGTGTGTGTGTGTTGTGTGTCTGTGTGTGTGTGTCAGACGGGGTTTTCCTCCGAGAGGTCGGAGTCCATCTGGATAACCTCGGGGGCGGGGCCTATCGGGACTTCCACGGCCTCAGGGTGATTCCCATTGGCCAGCGCGGCGTTGGTGGGCGGCGGCTTCTCGGGGCAGTTCTGCACAGTGATGATGCGATTGAAGGCTTTGAGTCGTCTCCATAGCAACCAGTACACTTTACACTGGACATACATGAACACCAGTCCGCCTGACATGCCTATCGCCACGATGACCAGCTTCATCCAGAACGGCCACTCCAACACACCTAGAGAGAGAGAGAGAGAGAGAGGTGTAGAGGTAGAGAGAGAGAGAGAGCGAGAGAGGTGTAGAGGTAGCGAGAGAGGTAGAGAGAGAGGTGTAGAAGTAGAGAGAGAGAGGTGTAGAGGTAGAGAGAGAGAGAGCGAGAGAGAGGTAGAGAGAGAGAGGGGTGTAGAGGTAGAGAGAGAGGTAGAGAGAGAGAGGTGTAGAGGTAGAGAGAGAGAGGTGTAGAGGTAGAGAGAGAGAGAGCGAGAGAGGTAGAGAGAGAGAGGGGTGTAGAGGTAGAGAGAGAGGTAGAGAGAGAGAGGTGTAGAGGTAGAGAGAGAGAGGTGTAAAGGTAGAGAGCGAGAGAGGTAGAGAGAGAGAGAGAGAGAGGTGTAGAGGTAGAGAGAGAGAAAGAGCGAGAGAGGTAGAGAGAGAGAGAGAGAGGTGTAAAGGTAGAGAGAGAGAGAGAGAGGTGTAAAGGTAGAGAGAGAGCGAGAGAGACAGACACACAGACATATAGATACACAGGTTAGTTATGTCTACCCAGGGGGAAACAGAGAGATTATGTGTGTCTGTGTTTGATACCAGAGGCCTCCTTACCCTCAGCAGTGTAGTACTTCATCACTGATATTCTCCACATGTCGTCTGAAAACACAGTAATGTTACTATATTCTCCACATGTCGTCTGAAAACACAGTAATGTTACTATATTCTCCACATGTCGTCTGAAAACACAGTAATGTTACTATATTCTCCACATGTCGTCTGAAAACACAGTAATGTTACTATATTCTCCACATGTCGTCTGAAAACACAGTAATGTTACTATATTCTCCACATGTCGTCTGAAAACACAGTAATGTTACTATATTCTCCTGAAAACACAGTAATGTTACTATATTCTCCACATGTCGTCTGAAAACACAGTAATGTTACTATATTCTCCACATGTTGTCTGAAAACACAGTAATGTTACTATATTCTCCTCTCGTCTGAAAACACAGTAATGTTACTATATTCTCCTGAAAACACAGTAATGTTACTATATTCTCCTGAAAACACAGTAATGTTACTATATTCTCCACATGTCGTCTGAAAACACAGTAATGTTACTATATTCTCCACATGTCGTCTGAAAACACAGTAATGTTACTATATTCTCCTGAAAACACAGTAATGTTACTATATTCTCCACATGTCGTTTGAAAACACAGTAATGTTACTATATTCTCCTCTGAAAACACAGTAATGTTACTATATTCTCCTGAAAACACAGTAATGTTACTATATTCTCCTGAAAACACAGTAATGTTACTATATTCTCCTGAAAACACAGTAATGTTACTATATTCTCCTGAAAACACAGTAATGTTACTATATTCTCCACATGTCGTCTGAAAACACAGTAATGTTACTATATTCTCCACATGTCGTCTGAAAACACAGTAATGTTACTATATTCTCCACATGTCGTCTGAAAACACAGTAATGTTACTATATTCTCCTGAAAACACAGTAATGTTACTATATTCTCCACATGTCGTTTGAAAACACAGTAATGTTACTATATTCTCCTCTGAAAACACAGTAATGTTACTATATTCTCCTGAAAACACAGTAATGTTACTATATTCTCCTGAAAACACAGTAATGTTACTATATTCTCCTGAAAACACAGTAATGTTACTATATTCTCCTGAAAACACAGTAATGTTACTATATTCTCATCTGAAAACACAGTAATGTTACTATATTCTCATCTGAAAACACAGTAATGTTACTATATTCTCCTGTCATCTGAAAACACAGTAATGTTACTATATGTCCTCGTGCTCCTAGACCTTAGTGCTGCTTTTGATACTATCGATCACCACATTCTTTTGGATAGATTGGAAACCCAAATTGGTCTACACGGACAAGTTCTGGCCTGGTTTAGATCTTATCTGTCCGAAAGATATCAGTTTGTCTCTGTGAATGGTTTGTCTTCTGACAAATCAACTGTAAATTTCGGTGTTCCTCAAGGTTCCATTTTAGGACCACTATTGTTTTCACTATATATTTTACCTCTTGGGGATGTCATTCGAAAACATAATGTTAACTTTCACTGCTATGCGGATGACACACAGCTGTACATTTCAATGAAACATGGTGAAGCCCCAAAATTGCCCTCGCTAGAAGCCTGTGTTCCAGACATAAAGATTTGGATGGCTACAAACGTTCTACTTTTAAACTCAGACAAAACAGAGATGCTTGTTATAGGTCCCAAGAAACAAAGAAATCTTCTGTTGAATCTGACAATTAATCTTAATGGTTGTACAGTCGTCTCAAATAAAACTGTGAAGGACCTCGGCGTTACTCTGGACCCTGATCTCTCTTTTGAAGAACATATCAAGACCATTTCAAGGACAGCTTTTTTCCATCTACGTAACATTGCAAAAATCAAAAACTTTCTGTCCAAAAATGATGCAGAAAAATTAATCCATGCTTTTGTCACTTCTAGGTTAGACTACTGCAATGCTCTACTTTCCGGCTACCCGGATAAAGCACTAAATAAACTTCAGTTAGTGCTAGTGTAACGAATGTGAAACGGCTAGCTTAGTTAGCGTGGGCGCTAAATAGCGTTTCAATCAGTGACGTCACTTGCTCTGAGACCTTGAAGTAGTAGTTCCCCTTGCTCTGCAAGGGCCGCGGCTTTTGTGGAGCGATGGGTAACGATGCTTCGAGGGTGACTGTTGATGTGTGCAGAAGGTCCCTGGTTCGCGCCCGGGTATGGGCGAGGGGACGGTCTAAATTTATACTGTTACACTAAATACAGCTGCTAGAATCCTGACTAGAACCATAAAATTGGATCATATTACTCCAGTGCTAGCCTCCCTACACTTGCTTCCTGTCAAGGCAAGGGCTGATTTCAGGGTTTTACTGCTAACCTATAAAGCATTACATGGGCTTGCTCCTACCTGTCTCTCTGATTTGATCCTGCCATAAATACCTACACGTACGCTACGGTCACAAGACACAGGCCTCCTAATTGCCCCTAGAATTTCTAAGCAAACAGCTGGAGGCAGGGCTTTCTCCTATAGAGCTCCATTTTTATGGAATGGTCTGCCTACCCATGTGAGAGACGCAAACTCGGTCTCAACCTTTAAGTCTTTACTGAAGACTCATCTCTTCAGTGGGTCATATAATTGAGTGTAGTCTGGCCCAGGAGTGTGAAGGTGAACGGAAAGGCTTTGGAGCAGCGAACCGCCCTTGCTGTCTCTGCCTGGCCGGTTCCCTCTCTTTCCACTGGGATTCTCTGCCTCTAACCCTATTACAGGGGCTGAGTCACTGGCTTACTAGGGCTCTCTCATACCGACCCTGGGAGGGGTGCGTCACTTGAGTGGGTTGAGTCACTGATGTGATCTTCCTGTCTGGGTTGGCGCCCCCCCCTTGGGTTGTGCCGTTGCGGAGATCTTTGTGGACTATACTTGGCCTTGTCTCAGGATGGTAAGTTGGTGGTTGAAGATATCCCTCTAGTGGGGTGGGGGCTGTGCTTTGACAAAGTGGGTGGGGTTATATCCTTCCTGTTTGGCCCTGTCCGGGGGTGTCATCGGATGGGGCCACAGTGTCTCCTGACCCCTCCTGTCTCAGCCTCCAGTATTTATGCTGCAGTAGTTTATGTGTCGGGGGCTAGGGTCAGTTTGTTATATCTGGAGTACTTCTCCTGTCCTATCCGGTGTCCTGTGTGAATTTAAGTATGCTCTCTCTAATTCTCTCTTTCTCTCTCTCAGAGGACCTGAGCCCTAGGACCATGCCTCAGAACTACCTGACATGATGACTCCTTGCTGTACCCAGTCCACCTGGCCGTGCTGCTGCTCCAGTTTCAACTGTTCTGCCTGTGATTATTATTATTTGACCATGCTGGTCATTTATGAACATTTGAACATCTTGGCCATGCTTCCTGTTTGGGGTTTTAGGCTGGGTTTCTGTACAGCACTTTGAGATATCAGCTGATGTACGAAGGGCTATATAAATACATTTAATTTGATTGTATATTCTCCTGAAAACACAGTAATGTTACGATATTCTCATCTGAAAATCAAATCTAATTTATTTTATATAGCCCTTCGTACATCAGCTGATATCTCAAAGTGCTGTACAGAAACCCAGCCTAAAACCACAAACAGCAAGCAATGCAGGTGTAGAAGCACGGTGGCTAGGAAAAACTCCCTAGAAAGGCCAAAACCTAGGAAGAAACCTAGAGAGGAACCAGGCTATGTGGGGTGGCCAGTCCTCTTCTGGCTGTGCCGGGTGGAGATTATAACAGAACATGGCCAAGATGTTCAAATGTTCATAAATTACCAGCATGGTCAAATAATAATAAACACAGGTAGAATAGTTGAAACTGGAGCAGCAGCACGGCCAGGTGGACTGGGGACAGCAAGGAGTCATCATGTCAGGTAGTCCTGAGGCATGGTCCTAGGGCTCAGGTCCTCCGAGAGAGAGAAAGAAAGAGAGAATTAGAGAGGGCATACTTAAATTTACACAGGACACCGGATAGGACAGGAGAAGTACTCCAGATATAACAAACTAACCCTAGCCCCCGACACATAAACTACGGCAGCATAAATACTGGAGGCTGAGACAGGAGGGGTCAGGAGACACTGTGGCCCCATCCGAGGACACCCCCGGACAGGGCCAAACAGGAAGGATATAACCCCACCCACTTTGCCAAAGCACAGCCCCCACCCCACTAGAGGGATATCTTCAACCACCAACTTACCATCCTGAGACAAGGCCGAGTATAGCCCACAAAGATCTCCGCCACGGCACAACCCAAGGGGGAGCGCCAACCCAGTAATGTGAAAACACAGTAATGTTACTATATTCTCCTGAAAACACAGTAATGTAAGAAGTTGGGTTAAGGTTGTATAGAGGTTGGATTAAGATTGTAAAACGTTGGGTTGAATAGAGGTTAGGGTTGTGATTGTACAGAGGTTAGGTCAGGGTTGTATAGAGGTTGGGTTAAGGTTGTGGTTGTACAGAGGTTAGGTCAGGGTTGTATAGAGGTTGGGTTAAGGTTGTAGTTGTACAGAGGTTAGGTCAGGGTTGTATAGAGGTTGGATTAGGGTTGTGGTTGTACAGAGGTTTGGTCAGGGTTGTATAGAGGTTAGGTCAGGGTTGTATAGAGGTTGGGTCAGGGTTGTGGTTGTACAGAGGTTAGGTCAGGGTTGTATAGAGGTTGGGTTAGGGTTGTGGTTGTACAGAGATTAGGTCAGGGTTGTATAGAGGTTGGGTTAAGGTTGTGGTTGTATAGAGGTTAGGTCAGGGTTGTGTTTGTACAGATCTTAGGTCAGGGTTGTATAGAGGTTGGGTCAGGGTTGTGGTTGTACAGAGGTTAGGTCAGGGTTGTATAGAGGTTAGGTCAGGGTTGTATAGAGGTTAGGTCAGGGTTGTGGTTGTACAGAGGTTAGGTCAGGGTTGTATAGAGGTTGGGTCAGGGTTGTGGTTGTACAGAGGTTAGGTCAGGGTTGTATAGAGGTTGGGTCAGGGTTGTGGTTGTACAGAGGTTAGGTCAGGGTTGTATAGAGGTTAGGTCAGGGTTGTATAGAGGTTAGGTCAGGGTTGTGGTTGTACAGAGGTTAGGTCAGGGTTGTATAGAGGTTAGGTCAGGGTTGTATAGAGGTTAGGTCAGGGTTGTGGTTGTACAGAGGTTAGGTCAGGGTTGTATAGAAGTTGGGTCAGGGTTGTGGTTGTACAGAGGTTAGGTCAGGGTTGTATAGAGGTTGGGTCAGGGTTGTGGTTGTACAGAGGTTAGGTCAGGGTTGTATAGAGGTTGGGTTAAGCTCAGGGTGGAGGTGCTGACCGGTGTTGCGTCCCAGGTTGATCTCGTGGAGGGTTCTGTTGACGAGGACGTATACGGACCAGAGAACACAACCAATGGCCACCAGGTGGAACATCAGGGAGCATAAGATCTTCCTCCTCTCATTGGTCGACATCTGGAGCTTCTCCCACTGAGGGAGAGAAAAGGTGAGAAAGAGTGTGTCATAGACAGGTATCTATGTATCTGAACCATCATGGTGTCTCTGACAGCATGGGCAGCTCCACTGAGTCCCCTTGTGGTGTCTGTGACAGCATGGGCAGCTCCACTGAGTCCCATCATGGTGTCTGACAGCATGGGCAGCTCCACTGAGTCCCCTCATGGTGTCTGACAGCATGGGCAGCTCCACTGAGTCCCATCATGGTGTCTGACAGCATGGGCGGCTCCACTGAGTCCCATCATGGTGTCTGACAGCATGGGCATCTCCACTGAGTCCCATCATGGTGTCTGTGTAGAGGTCAGATGTGTTGAGGTGTGTGTAGAGGTGAGATGTGTTGAGTTGTGTGTTGAGACAAGGCGTGCTGAGGTGTGTGTAGAGCTTAGATGTGTTGAGGTGTGTGTAGAGGTTAGATGTGTTGAGGTGTGTGTAGAGGTTAGATGTGTTGAGGTCAGATGTGTAGAGGTGTGTGTAGAGTTTAGATGTGTTGAGGTGTGTGTAGAGGTTAGATGTGTTGAGGTGTGTGTAGAGGTTAGATGTGTTGAGGTCAGATGTGTAGAGGTGTGTGTTGAGGTCAGATGTGTTGAGGTCAGATGTGTTGAGGTGTGTGTAGAGGTTAGATGTGTAGAGATGTGTGTAGAGTTCAGATGTGTTGAGTTGTGTGTGTAGAGGTCAGATGTGTGTAGAGGTTAGATGTGTAGAGGTCAGATGTGTTGAGGGGTGTGTAGAGGTCAGATGTGTTGAGGTCAGATGTGTTGAGATGTGTGTAGAGGTTAGATGTGTTGAGGTCAGATGTGTGTAGAGGTTAGATGTGTGTTGAGGTTAGATGTGTAGAGATGTGTGTAGAGGTCAGATGTATAGAGGTCAGATGTGTTGAGGTCAGATGTGTTGAGATGTGTGTAGAGGTTAGATGTGTTGAGGTCAGATGTGTGTAGAGGTCAGATGTGTGTAGAGGTTAGATGTGTAGAGATGTGTGTAGAGGTTAGATGTGTTGAGGTCAGATGTGTTGAGGGTTGTGTAGAGGTTAGATGTGTAGAGATGTGTGTAGAGGTTAGATGTGTTGAGTTATGTGTGTAGAGGTTAGATGTGTTGAGGTCAGATGTGTTGAGGGTTGTGTAGAGGTTAGATGTGTAGAGATGTGTGTAGAGGTTAGATGTGTTGAGTTGTGTGTGTAGAGGTCAGATGTGTGTAGAGGTTAGATGTGTAGAGATGTGTGTAGAGGTTAGATGTGTTGAGGTCAGATGTGTTGAGGGTTGTGTAGAGGTTAGATGTGTTGAGGTCAGATGTGTTGAGGGGTGTGTAGAGGTTAGATGTGTAGAGGTCAGATGTGTTGAGGGGTGTGTAGAGGTTAGATGTGTAGAGATGTGTGTAGAGGTTAGATGTGTAGAGGTCAGATGTGTTGAGGTCAGATGTATAGAGGTCAGATGTGTTGAGGTCAGATGTGTTGAGGTCAGATGTGTTGAGGTCAGATGTGTTGAGGTCAGATGTGTTGAGTTGTGTGTGTAGAGGTCAGATGTGTGTAGAGGTTAGATGTGTAGAAATGTGTGTAGAGGTTAGATGTGTTGAGGTCAGATGTGTTGAGGGGTGTGTAGAGGTCAGATGTGTTGAGGGGTGTGTAGAGGTCAGATGTATAGAGGTCAGATGTGTAGAGGTCAGATGTGTTGAGGTGTATAGAGGTTAGATGTGTTGAGGTCAGATGTGTTGAGGTGTATAGAGGTTAGATGTGTTGAGGTGTATATAGAGGTCAGATGTGTTGAGGTGTATATACAGGTGTGTTGAGGTATATAGAGGTTAGATGTGTTGAGGTGTATAGAGGTTAGATGTGTTGAGGTCAGATGTGTTGAGGTGTATATACAGTTCAGGTGTGTTGAGGTCAGGTGTGTTGAGGTCAGATGTGTTGAGGTGTATATACAGTTCAGATGTATAGAGGTCAGATGTGTAGAGGTCAGGTGTGTTGAGGTGTATAGAGGTTAGATGTGTTGAGATCAGATGTGTTGAGGTGTATATACAGGTCAGGTGTGTTGAGGTCAGATGTGTTGAGGTGTATATACAGTTCAGGTGTGTTGAGGTCTCTGTACCTTACGTAGAGGTTTAAGGTGAGTCTCCATGATGAAGTTGTATTGGCACAGCTCACAGCAGTGTGTGTCTGATGACTTGATCCACTGGTTGAGACAGTCCTGGTGAACAAACCTCATGCTGCCTGTACAGCGACACGGGGTTATCAACACACACTCCTCATCTCCTTCACAGTGGCAGATCCTACACACACACACACACACACACACACACACACACACACACACACACACACACACACACACACACACACACACACACACACACACACACACACAGAAACACAGAGATGAACACACACACGTGAACAGAAACACACACAGAGATGAACACACACACAAACACACACAGAGATGAACACACACACACACACACACACACACACACACACACACACACACAAAGATGAACACACACAGAGATGAACACACACACACACACACAGAAACACACACACACACACACACACAGAAACACACACACACACACACACACACACACACACACACACACACACACAGAAACAGAGATGAACACACACACGTGAACACACACACACACAGAGATGAACACACACACACATGAATACACACACAGAGATGAACACACACACACACACACACACACACACACACAAACACACACAGAGGTGAACATACACACACACACACACAGATGAACACACACACGTGAACACACACACACACACAGATGAACACACACACACAGAGACACACACACACACACAGATGAACAAACACACCTACCTGCAGACCTCTGGCTCGTCATCGGAGCAGCCTTCGGGGGCGTTGCAGCCCCCATATCTCCGTGGCGACGGCGCGGACATGTCTCCACCCACTGACCCGGTCTCCTGGTAATTCTTAGTGATCTGTCCCTCCCCCTCTCCATCCTCAGCCAATGATGAGCTACCGCCGGGGCTACGGAACTTAGACCCCGCCCCCTCCCTGCGCTGGGAGCTCCGCCCGCTCTCCTCCCCTCCTCCTCCTGGTCGACGGTTCTTCACTCCGGAACCGTTCTCCAGTGGTACCTCTTTCTCTTGGTTCTCCTTCCCCTCATCAGACCCTACAGACTGCAGCTCCATCCCCTCTCCCCCTCCCCTCTCCCTGCTACTCCCACTGCGGCGTCGTCCCCTCTTGGCTTTCTCCCTGCTCCAGCTTCTGGCCTCCCGCCCCGCCTCCCCGTCAGATGACGAATCAGATTCAGGAGGGGCAGCGCTACGGTGGCGGGGATGTTCCCCTCTCCTCTCCCTCCTCCTCTCCCCTCTCCTCTCCCTCCTCCTCTCCCCCCTCTCTCCGATGCGGTCAGAGCTGCGGTCACTGCGGTCGTCACTGTGTTGGACCGGGTCATCTTGTGCGGTCGCTGGGGCATCGGGGGCGGAGCAGGAGTCTCTCTTCCTGTTTGGTTTCTTCTTCTTCCTGGTTTGGCCCTGCTGGGAGGAGCCTAACGCAGTCTGGGAGGAGCCTAATGCTGCGCCGCTCAGCTTCATCACTGCTGTGTCACAACCTTCCTCTACACGACCCAGCGGCACCGGCCTATACACACACACACACACACACAAAGAGAGACACAGGGAGACACACACACACACACAAAGAGAGACACAGGGAGACACACACACACACACTCGGGAAACAGACAGCGAGATGGAGAGATGAAAAGACAGCATGAGGGAAACTGTATCTCTGGGTAACAGTATCCCTGGGTAACTGTATCCCTGGGTAACACTATCCCTGGGTAACACTATCCCTGGGTAACACTATCCCTGGGTAACACTATCCCTGGGTAACAGTATCACTGGGTAACACTATCACTGGGTAACACTATCCCTGGGTAACACTATCCCTGGGTAACACTATCCCTGGGTAACAGTATACCTGGGTAACAGTATCCCTGGGTAACAGTATCCCTGGGTAACACTATCCCCGGGTAACAGTATCCCCGGGTAACAGTTTCCCTGGGTAACAGTTTCCCTGGGTAACAGTATCCCTGGGTAGCAGTTTCCCTGGGTAACACTATCCCTGGGTAACATTATCCCTGGGTAACAGTATCCCTGGGTAACATAATCCCTGGGTAACAGTATCCCTGGGTAACACAATCCCTGGGTAACACTATACCCGGGTAACAGTATCCCTGGGTAACACTATACCTGGGTCAACCAGATCAGGCTGTTAGCTACCTGATGGGCCAGCTAGAGGAATCAACCAGACCAGGCTGTCAGCTACCTGATGGGCCAGCTAGAGGAATCAACCAGACCAGGCTGTCAGCTACCTGATGGGCCAGCTAGAGGAATCAACCAGATCAGGCTGTTTATAAACTTTTTGCGTCATAATAATATAAGAATTTCTGGGGTCGTAATCAATGCAGAATGGGGGCAGAAACTGTCTACATTTGTGGACAAGATGCTGAGGGACTCGATACTGCTAAACCTTTAGTCATAGAGAGGGCCCACAGAACTGCACCTGCAGCCCAGAGCAGGCCCGGGGCGAAGGACACACAGAGGCCCATAGATCCGCACCTGCAGCCCAGAGCAGGCCCGGGGCGAAGGACACACAGAGGCCCATAGATCCGCACTTGCAGCCCGGAGCGAAGGACACTGTTACGGATACAGGTATCCTGTGTCTGTGTGTATCCTGTGTGTGTTTCTTTTCTCTCCTTCTCCCCTCACAGGTGAAAATCATTACTCCCCAATCAGTCAACAATCAACCCATCAATCAGAAGACACACCTCCTCCTGTTTCCTACCCTATCACAGTTCCTTCCCCATGGTTTAAAAACCCCATCATTTGTTTGTTCAAGAGCACAATCTCTTTGTAATGCCGTGTTGGTAGATCTCTGCTCTTGATAGATTTCAGTAGCTCAATCTCTTTGTAAATGCCATGTATGTAGATCTCTCTCTTTGTGTATTAATTAACCTCTTCTTTTGTTTGAGCACCTCCATAGCACTTTGTCATCACCTGTGAGTATTGTTTTGGTTATGGTGTTTGTTTGTTGCTGGTGGGAAAAGGGGGAAACCAAGACAAGTCGCCCATGGGCATACACTACCCGTAGGTAAACTTTGTTAAAAACACTAGTTAGAACTGGGTGGACCACCCACTGTATTTTTGGTTAGTTAGTTAGCTGTTGTTGAAATAGGCTAGTCTAGCTTAGGGGTGTTTTTGCATATTTGTTTCTTTCCTTGGGTCCAGCTCAGCCCCTTTTCCTGCTCCCCCCATTACCGTGTGTTTATCAAATAAACCCTGAGTTTGACGGTATTATTTCGGTTGTCGTGGTTATTTCGTTCACTTTTACTTTGTCACTATTATAATTTACATGAGTTATGTTACGGGTCTCACTACCATCCCCCCTAGACTGTCGGGCCAAAAGGGATTCGTAACAGACACACAGAGGCCCATAGAACCGCACCTGCAGCCCAGAGCAGGCCCGGGGCGAAGGACACACAGAGGCCCATTGAACCGCACATGCAGCCCGGAGCAGGCCCGGGCGAAGGACACACAGAGGCCCATAGAACCGCACCTGCAGCCCAGAGCGAAGGACACACAGAGGCCCATAGAACCGCACCTGCAGCCCAGAGCGAAGGACACACAGAGGCCCATAGAACCGCACCTGCAGCCCGGAGCAGGCCCGGGCGAAGGACACACAGAGGCCCATAGAACCGCACCTGCAGCCCGGAGCAGGCCCGGGCGAAGGACACACAGAGGCCCATAGAACCGCACCTGCAGCCCGGAGCAGGCCCGGGCGAAGGACACACAGAGGCCCATAGAACCGCACCTGCAGCCCAGAGCAGGCCCGGGCGAAGGACACACAGAGGCCCATAGAACCGCACCTGCAGTCCCGAGCAGGCCTGGAGTGAAACACACAGAGACCTATAGAACCGCACCTGCAGCCCCGAGCGAAGGACACACAGAGGCCTATAGAACCGCACCTGCAGCCCCGAGCAGGCCTGGAGTGAAACACACAGAGGCCCATAGAACCGCACCTGCAGCCCCGAGCGAAGGACACACAGAGACCTATAGAACCGCACCTGCAGCCCCGAGCAGGCCTGGAGTGAAACACACAGAGGCCCATAGAACCGCACCTGCAGCCCCGAGCAGGCCCGGGCGAAGGACACACAGAGGCCCATAGAACCGCACCTGCAGCCCAGAGCAGGCCTGGAGCGAAGGACACACAGAGGCCCATAGAACCGCACCTGCAGCCCCGAGCAGGCCTGGAGTGAAGGACACACAGAGGCCTATAGAACCGCACCTGCAGCCCCGAGCAGGCCCGGGCGAAGGACACACAGAGGCCCATAGAACCGCACCTGCAGCCCCGAGCGAAGGACACACAGAGGCCTATAGAACCGCACCTGCAGCCCCGAGCAGCCCAGAGCGAAGGACACACAGAGACCCAGCGCCATCATCGCACACCTTCTCAAAGAAACAGGATATAATGCAGCTGTTGAGAACCAAGGGAGAGCTGTTCTACAAAGACCAACACATATCTATCTTCAATGACTATTCTGCAGAGCTATTAGCGGAAGACAAAAGATTACGATGGGATCAGGAGAGAACTGGCAGCCCAAAAACATCACAAACTCTCTGATGTTCCCTGCGAAGCTGCGCGTCACCCATGAGAGTAAGACCCACATCTTAGATTCTGGACCTGATGCCGAGTCCTTCCTGCGCTCCATGGGGATTACACCACCTTCCAGATCCGAGGACAGGCTCCGGAAAAATATGCCGACTATGTGGCAAATTGTTGTGCCCAGAAGGAGTGAGAGACAGGACCCAAGGCCTAAGAAGTAGCCTCAATCCACCGCGGAACACTGGCCAGTCCACATTGACTACTGAAGCGACCCCTTCTTCTCCATAAGGACTGGAAACTTCCTGGATTTCTGCTCATCATTGGGATCTTATTGTGGGACTAAATCATGAACCTTTGCCCTACAGTTTGTTGGGATGAGAAGGTGCAGATATCAGAGGAGAGCTGGGGAAACATATGGAAAACACCACATAAAGACACTACATGGACCCAAACAAGGGAGTTTCAATTCAAAGTACTACATCGTTTTTTTATGAGCCCTGATAAACTGAAATGTGTAACAAAATGCTGGACAAATGAACATGCACCTTCAAAAGATATGTGGTTAGGTCTATGTGGGGAACTGACATGGAGAGAATTACATCAATCTTGCAACATAGACAACACCTATAGGTGTGAAGGTGTCTGGTCAGAGTTCCTGACATATTGTACGGGTCTTATCCTGTCATTTATGGGCTTTTTGTTTGTTTCTGTTGTTTTCGTGTGGCTTAATCTAAATTGTATACTTATTCAGACTCTTGAAATATTTGCTCCATACAGCCAAAATCGAACCTTAACATGTGACTGTAACGCTCCTTAGTAAAGACAGAGAAGATATGTTGTGTATGTATGGTACGTGTTCTTTATGGGCTCTTTAATAAACCTTTTGGGGAAACGTGTCCTTCAGTACAAACCGTTCCGCAACTTAGCAAACGTTCAAGCCAACTGAAGGCACCGTTGGGTAACAGTCTCACCTGCAGATGTCCTGAGAGGAGGGAGTTGTCCTGGAAACACTGCCAGGAGCCAATCCTGTTGTAGAACTGCTGGCCTGGAACAACCAATCACAGCACATGTCTTCACCTCTAACCAATCAGCAGTGACTGCTGTCGACAAATCAAACAACAACTAATCAATACCTTCAAGACGTTGCTGGATCGATTACCTGACCGACCTGGACCTTTAGTACTCTGGAGGGAGGGGTAGAGCGAGAGAGAGAGAGACAGGGTTAATGTCAGACTGTATATCTAGTATGTTCTGTACAGAAATGTCTGTATTCAGAGGCACATCTTTTACAGTCAGGAGAAATTCTATGGAGTCATTCTATGAAGTCTCACTCCTCTACTCACAATAACATTTGTACAAAAATGTGTAATTAGACTCTTTAATTTTCACATTAGCAGAGGAGCAGTATACCCTGTTGCAAACAGTTTGACCTTTTTCAAAATAAATTATAAAATAGTTTGACAACCCTGTTTGTAAGCTTTTAAGTTGGATGTGTCATGATATGATGGGGTTTGCAAAACGGGTCAACTTTCAGCACCTCCATGTCCTAAATGGATGGAAGGTTTTGTTGAAATCAAAAGGAATGCTGTCAAAAAGGAATTTAATTAAAATAGATTTACCCTCAGGACTGAGAGCCAACACACACTACTGGGTATAGATAGGATGTTATAGAATAACCCTCCCCTCAGGACTGAGAGCCAACACACACTACTGGGTATAGATAGGATGTTATAGAATAACCCTCCCCTCAGGACTGAGAGCCAACACACACAACTAGGTATAGATAGGAAGTTATACAATAACCCTCCCCTCAGGACTGAGAGCCAACACACACTACTGGGTATAGATAGGAAGTTATAGAATAACCCTCCCTCCCCTCAGGACTGAGAGCCAACACACACTACTGGGTATAGATAGGAATATATAGAATAACTCTCCCTCCCCTTCTTCTTCCCTTCCCTTCCATCTCCTCACACACAGCAGAAAGGACCCACAGTTCATTCAGAGAGCTCCACAGTCTGTGTTCAGGTTAGGGTCAGGGCTAGGGGGTCAGATGTTATAGGTCAGGGGCTTACCTCGGTCTTGTCTTTGGAGCGAGGGGTGCTCCGGCCGTTATTGGCCATCTCCCGAGCGGGGACCACGGAGATCTGCTGCACCGGCATCCTCACTGCGTTCCCAGATCTCTCCTCTCTCTGAACTCACTCCGTGTGTGTACAGCGGTAATCCACTCGGTGTTCCACAGGTCCGGAACTCGGAGAACAGAATAGCGGAATGGGATCAGGTCACCGTGGAAATGGACAGAAGGCTCTGGACGGCAGGGTGTCAGATCGTCATGCCAACTCAGAAGTCAACAACACCCCTCCACCCCCAGAGAGACAGAGAGAGGGAGGGAGAGAGAGATAATAGATTAATCTGAAACAGCTGTGATGGTAACTGGGGAGGAACAGGTGAGTGTCTGGCTGAGGGGGAGGAGACTCAGGGTGCTGGGTCAATCAGCATATGGCCCATCAGGCTTAACGCTCAAATTAGCCTGACTACTGATAATCAGCTTACACACACTGGTTACCTAGCCCTTAAAACAAGCCCAGTCCTTCCAGTTTGATGCTAGGTCTAGTCCAAAACGATCTCACCCAAACCAGCAGCGTAGACAGACATTTGTTGGCGGGTGGGCCCTAACCCTAACCCTAACCCCAACCCTAACCAGCAAATTTCAATCAGATGATCTAGAATGACAATCCGATGATCTAGAATGACAATCCGATGATCTAGAATGACAACCACATGATCTAGAATGACAACCACATGATCTAGAATGACAACCACATGATCTAGAATGACAACCACATGATCTAGAATGACAACCACATGATCTAGAATGACAACCACATGATCTAGAATGACAACCACATGATCTAGAATGACAACCACATGATCTAGAATGACAATCAGATGATCTAGAATGACATTCCGATGATTCAAGGGTTTTTCTTTATTTTTTGCTATTTTCTACACTGCAGAATAATAGTGAAGACTTCAAAACTTTAAAAAACACATATGGAATCATGCAGTAACCAAAAAAGTGTAAAACAAATCAAAATATATTTTATGGAAGATTCTTCAGAGTAGCCACCCTTTCTTTGCCTTGATGACTTGTGAAGCTGGTTGAGAGAATGACAAGAGTGTGCAAAGCTGTCATCAAGGCAAAGGGTGACTACATTTAAGAAGAATTGTATAACACTTTTTTGGTTCCTACATGATTCCATATGTGTTATTTAATAGTTTGTCTTCACTATTATTCCACAATGTAGAAAATATCAAAAATAAAGAAAAACCCTGGAATGAGATTATTCGCTACACCCGCAATAACATCTGCTAAACACGTGTATGTGACCAATAACATCTGCTAACCACGTGTATGTGACCAATAACATCTGCTAACCACGTGTATGTGACCAATAACATCTGCTAACCACGTGTATGTGACCAATAACATCTACTAAACACGTGTATGTGACCAATAACATCTACTAAACACGTGTATGTGACCAATAACACCTACTAAACACGTGTATGTGACCAATAAAATGTGATTTGATTTGATTTGTGTCCAAACTTTTGACAGGTACTGTATATATGGACAAATCCGAACTGTTCACTTTGGGAGAATCCGTGTCAATGATGTGTCTTTTCCTATGAGATGACGTGTAGCCGCTGGAAGTAGGGGCGCTGAGGGATCTACAGTACCCCCTGAAAATGTACATTCTTCACAAAAGTAGTGCACTGGGCCTTTAATAGTACTGTATTAGCGGACCGATATTGCGTCTGTTGTTACAGGTAAAGATATTTTTTCAGCACCCCCACTCCCTTGGAAATACAATTAGAATAAAATATATATTTTTTTAAACAGCACCCCCACCTCCAAACTACTTCCTGGGGACTATGAGATGACGAGGAAATTACAACCCCTCAACTACTTCCTGGGGACTATGAGATGACGGGGAAATTACAACCCCTCAACTACTTCCTGGGGACTATGAGATGACGAGGAAATTACAACCCCTCAACTACTTCCTGGGGACTATGAGATGACGGGGAAATTACAACCCCTCAACTACTTCCTGGGGACTATGAGATGACGAGGAAATTACAACCCCTCAACTACTTCCTGGGGACTATGAGATGACGGGGAAATTACAACCCCTCAACTACTTCCTGGGGCTATGAGATGACGGGGAAATTACAACCCCTCAACTACTTCCTGAGGCTATGAGATCACGGGGAAATTACAACCCTTCAACTACTTCCTGGGGACTATGAGATCACGGGGAAATTACAACCCCTCAACTACTTCCTGAGGCTATGAGATCACGGGGAAATTACAACCCTTCAACTACTTCCTGGGGACTATGAGATCACGGGGAAATTACAACCCCTCAACTACTTCCTGGCGGGGAAATTACAACCCCTCAACTACTTCCTGGGACTATGAGATGACGGGAAAATTACAACCCCTCGACTACTTCCTGACGGGGAAATTACAACCCCAAACTACTTCCTGGGACTATGAGATGACGGGGAAATTACAACCCCAAACTACTTCCTGGGACTATGAGATGACGGGGAAATTACAACCCCAAACTACTTCCTGGGACTATGAGATGACGGGGAAATTACAACCCCAAACTACTTCCTGGGACTATGAGATGACGGGGAAATTACAACCCCAAACTACTTCCTGGGACTATGAGATGACGGGGAAATTACAACCCCAAACTACTTCCTGGGACTATGAGATGACGGGGAAATTACAACCCCAAACTACTTACCAGAAAACATACATAATCTACTAGATAATTAGGGTTACCAGGAAACATACATAATCCATTGGATAATTAGGGTTACCAGAAAACATACATAATCTACTGGATAATTAGGGTTACCAGAAAACATACATAATCCACTGGATAATTAGGGTTACCAGAAAACATACATCATCCATTGGATAATTAGGGTTACCAGAAAACATACATAATCCACTGGATAATTAGGGTTACCAGAAAACATACATAATCCACTGGGTAATTAGGGTTACCAGGAAACATACATAATCCACTGGATAATTAGGGTTACCAGAAAACATACATAATCCACTG
The DNA here is from genome assembly GCF_045791955.1 of Oncorhynchus clarkii lewisi. NCBI lineage: Eukaryota > Metazoa > Chordata > Actinopteri > Salmoniformes > Salmonidae > Oncorhynchus > Oncorhynchus clarkii. The sequence continues at coordinate 1,003,262 of NC_092165.1, read as the reverse complement.
GATAATTAGGGTTACCAGAAAACATACATAATCCACTGGGTAATTAGGGTTACCAGAAAACATACATAATCCACTGGATAATTAGGGTTACCAGCAAACATACATAATCCATTGGATAATTAGGGTTACCAGAAAACATACATAATCCACTGGATAATTAGGGTTACCAGAAAACATACATAACGTTGGATAATTAGGGTTACCAGAAAACATACATAATCCACTGGGTAATTAGGGTTACCAGGAAACATACATAATCCACTGGATAATTAGGGTTACCAGAAAACATACATAATCCACTGGATAATTAGGGTACCAGAAAACATACATAATCCACTGGGTAATTAGGGTTACCAGAAAACATACATAATCCACTGGATAATTAGGGTTACCAGAAAACATCCATAATCCATTGGATAATTAGGGTTACCAGAAAACATACATAATCCACTGGATAATTAGGGTTACCAGAAAACATACATAATCCATTGGATAATTAGGGTTACCAGAAAACATACATAATCCACTGGATAATTAGGGTTACCAGGAAACATACATATTCCATTGGATAATTAGGGTTACCAGAAAACATACATAATCCATTGGATAATTAGGGTTACCAGGAAACATACATATTCCATTGGATAATTAGGGTTACCAGAAAACATACATAATCCATTGGATAATTGGGGTTACCAGAAAACACATAATCTATTGGATAATTAGGGTTACCAGAAAACATACATAATCCACTGGATAATTAGGGTTACCAGGAAACATACATATTCCATTGGATAATTAGGGTTACCAGAAAACATACATAATCCATTGGATAATTGGGGTTACCAGAAAACACATAATCTATTGGATAATTAGGTTTACCAGAAAACATACATAATCCACTGGATAATGAGGGTTACCAGAAAACATACATAATCCATTGGATAATTAGGGTTACCAGAAAACATACATCATCCATTGGATAATTAGGGTTACCAGAAAACATACATAATCCACTGGATAATTAGGGTTACCAGAAAACATACATAATCCATTGGATAATTAGGGTTACCAGAAAACATACATAATCCACTGGATAATTAGGGTTACCAGAAAACATACATAATCCATTGGATAATTAGGGTTACCAGAAAACATACATAATCCATTGGATAATTAGGGTTACCAGAAAACATACATAATCCACTGGATAATTAGGGTTACCAGGAAACATACATAATCTACTGGATAATGAGGGTTACCAGAAAACATACATAATCCACTGGATAATTAGGGTTACCAGGAAACATACATAATCCACTGGATAATTAGGGTTACCAGGAAACATACATAATCTACTGGATAATTAGGGTTACCAAAAAACATACATAATCCACTGGATAAGTAGGGTTACCAGAAAACATACATAATCCATTGGATAATTAGGGTTACCAGAAAACATACATAATCCACTGGATAATTAGGGTTACCAGAAAACATACATAATCCATTGGATAATTAGGGTTACCAGAAAACATACATAATCCACTGGATAATTAGGGTTACCAGGAAACATACATATTCCATTGGATAATTAGGGTTACCAGAAAACATACATAATCCATTGGATAATTAGGGTTACCAGGAAACATACATATTCCATTGGATAATTAGGGTTACCAGAAAACATACATAATCCATTGGATAATTGGGGTTACCAGAAAGCACATAATCTATTGGATAATTAGGGTTACCAGAAAACATACATAATCCACTGGATAATTAGGGTTACCAGGAAACATACATATTCCATTGGATAATTAGGGTTACCAGAAAACATACATAATCCATTGGATAATTGGGGTTACCAGAAAACACATAATCTATTGGATAATTAGGTTTACCAGAAAACATACATAATCCACTGGATAATGAGGGTTACCAGAAAACATACATAATCCATTGGATAATTAGGGTTACCAGAAAACATACATCATCCATTGGATAATTAGGGTTACCAGAAAACATACATAATCCACTGGATAATTAGGGTTACCAGAAAACATACATAATCCATTGGATAATTAGGGTTACCAGAAAACATACATAATCCACTGGATAATTAGGGTTACCAGAAAACATACATAATCCATTGGATAATTAGGGTTACCAGAAAACATACATAATCCATTGGATAATTAGGGTTACCAGAAAACATACATAATCCACTGGATAATTAGGGTTACCAGGAAACATACATAATCTACTGGATAATTAGGGTTACCAGAAAACATACATAATCCACTGGATAATTAGGGTTACCAGGAAACATACATAATCCACTGGATAATTAGGGTTACCAGGAAACATACATAATCTACTGGATAATTAGGGTTACCAAAAAACATACATAATCCACTGGATAAGTAGGGTTACCAGGAAACATACATAATCCACTGGGTAATTAGGGTTACCAGGAAACAGACATAATCCATTGGGTAATTAGGGTTACCAGGAAACAGACATAATCCATTGGGTAATTAGGGTTACCAGGAAACAGACATAATCCACTGGGTAATTTGTCAGTGTTAATTAATTTTTGAGCTAGTCTGTATTAAAAGATACATAAGACATTTTACACACGGTATAATGGAATGATGTGATGCATTTTTCATCCTGCTCCACTCGTCGCCTCAAGACGATTGGTCAGACCACTAAAGTCTTGCTTTATTACGTGCTTCACGGCTTTGATTGGTGCAGCTAGAAACCACAAGCACTGCTTTGATTGGTGCAGCTAGAAACCACAAGCACTGCTTTGATTGGTGCAGCTAGAAACCACAAGCACTGCTTTGATTGGTGCAGCTAGAAACCACAAGCACTGCTTTGATTGGTGCAGCTAGAAACCACAAGCACTGCTTTGATTGGTGCAGCTCGAAACCACAAGCACTGCTTTGATTGGTGCAGCTCGAAACCACAAGCACTGCTTTGATTGGTGCAGCTAGAAACCACAAGCACTGCTTTGATTGGTGCAGGTAGAAACCACAAGCACTGCTTTGATTGGTGCTGCTCGAAACCACAAGCACTGCTTTGATTGGTGCAGCTAGAAACCACAAGCACTGCTTTGATTGGTGCAGCTAGAAACCACAAGCACTGCTTTGATTGGTGCAGCTAGAAACCACAAGCACTGCTTTGATTGGTGCAGCTAGAAACCACAAGCACTGCTTTGATTGGTGCAGCTAGAAACCACAAGCGTCTATCCTATAATGAACCAGAGTTCCCGAAAGACAATTCAACTTGTTAGCCGATTTAAAACAAATTGCTGTTTCCTTTTTATACACTGTTTTTAGGCCTCATCATTAGTCTAGTGAATTTAATATTGCTTAGTGACTATGTTTGGCATATCCATGTCCAGACTGATATATACAGTAGATTAGCCCCCATATCAGTGTGAATACTATAGCCCCCATATCAGTGTGAATACTACAGCCCCCATATCAGTGTGAATACTACAGTCCCCATATCAGTGTGAATACTATAGCCCCCATATCAGTGTGAATACTATAGCCCCCATATCAGTGTGAATACTATGGCCCCCATATCAGTGTGAATACTACAGCCCCCATATCAGTGTGAATACTACAGCCCCCATATCAGTGTGAATACTACAGCCCCCATATCAGTGTGAATACTACAGCCCCCATATCAGTGTGAATACTACAGCCCCCATATCAGTGTGAATACTACAGCCCCCATATCAGTGTGAATACTACAGCCCCCATATCAGTGTGAATACTATAGCCCCCATATCAGTGTGAATACTACAGTCCCCATATCAGTGTGAATACTACAGTCCCCATATCAGTGTGAATACTACAGCCCCCATATCAGAGTGAATACTACAGCCCCCATATCAGTGTGAATACTACAGCCCCCATATCAGTGTGAATACTACAGCCCCCATATCAGTGTGAATACTATAGCCCCCATATCAGTGTGAATACTACAGCCACCATATCAGTGTGAATACTACAGCCCCCATATCAGTGTGAATACTACAGCCTATGTTTAACATTATACAAGGAGGGGTGTGTTCAGTCTGTATAAGTGAAGGAGGGGTGTGTTCCGTCTGTATAAGGGAAGGAGGGGTGTGTTCAGTCTGTATAAGTGAAGGAGGGGTGTGTTCAGTCTGTATAAGTGAAGGAAGGGAGGGTGTGTTCAGTCTGTTTAAGTGGAGGTGTGTACTTTGCTTCAGGATGTTGTGGAGCCTCCAGGATCAAGCCTGGAGGAGTGGCTGTTCTCTCCCTCTCACAACGTTAACACACACATGTATGTTCTGGTCTTAACACAGACTACTCTACTAACTACCGGTCTAAAACACACCTGGATCAGACTACTCAACTAACTACTGGTCTAAAACACACCAGGATCAGACTACTAACTACCGGTCTAAAACACACCTGGATCAGACTACTCTACTATCTACCGGTCTAAAACACACCTGGATCAGACTACTAACTACTGGTCTAAAACACACCTGGATCAGACTACTCTACTAACTACCGGTCTAAAACACACCTGGATCAGACTACTCTACTAACTACTGGTCTAAAACACACCTGGATCAGACTACTAACTACTGGTCTAAAACACCCCTGGATCAGACTACTTTACTAACTACTGGTCTAAAACACACCTGGATCAGACTACTCCACTAACTACTGGTCTAAAACACCCCTGGATCAGACTACTCCACTAACTACTGGTCTAAAACACACCTGGATCAGACTACTCTACTAACTACTGGTCTAAAACACCCCTGGATCAGACTACTCTACTAACTACTGGTCTAAAACACCCCTGGATCAGACTACTCTACTAACTACTGGTCTAAAACACCCCTGGATCAGACTACTCTACTAACTACTGGTCTAAAACACACCTGGATCAGACTACTAACTACTGGTCTAAAACACCCCTGGATCAGACTACTTTACTAACTACTGGTCTAAAACACACCTGGATCAGACTACTCCACTAACTACTGGTCTAAAACACCCCTGGATCAGACTACTCTACTAACTACTGGTCTAAAACACACCTGGATCAGACTACTCTACTAACTACTGGTCTAAAACACCCCTGGATCAGACTACTCTACTAACTACTGGTCTAAAACACCCCTGGATCAGACTACTCTACTAACTACTGGTCTAAAACACCCCTGGATCAGACTACTCTACTAAGTACTGGTCTAAAACACACCTGGATCAGACTACTCTACTAAGTACTGGTCTAAAACACACCTGGATCAGACTACTCTACTAAGTACTGGTCTAAAAAACACCTGGATCAGACTACTAACTACTGGTCTAAAACACCCCTGGATCAGACTACTTTACTAACTACCGGTCTAAAACACACCTGGATCAGACTACTCAACTAACTACCAGTCTAAAACCCACCTGGATCAGACTACTAACTACTGGTCTAAAACACACAAGGATCAGACTACTCTACTAACTACCGGTCTAAAACACACCTGGATCAGACTACTCTACTAACTACCGGTCTAAAACACACCTGGATCAGACTACTCTACTAACTACCGGTCTAAAACACACCTGGATCAGACTACTCTACTAACTACTGGTCTAAAACACCCCTGGATCAGACTACTCTACTAATTACCGGTCTAAAACACACCTGGATCAGACTACTCTACTAACTACTGGTCTAAAACACACCTGGATCAGACTACTCTACTAACTACCGGTCTAAAACAAACCTGGATCAGACTACTCTACTAACTACTGGTCTAAAACACACCTGGATCAGACTACTCTACTAATTACCGGTCTAAAACACACCTGGATCAGACTACTCTACTAACTACTGGTCTAAAACACACCTGGATCAGACTACTCTACTAACTACCGGTCTAAAACACACCTGGATCAGACTACTCTAACTACTGGTCTAAAACACCCCTGGATCAGACTACTCTACTAACTACCGGTCTAAAACACACCTGGATCAGACTACTTTACTAACTACCGGTCTAAAACACACCTGGATCAGACTTCTCTAACTACCGGTCTAAAACACACCTGGATCAGACTACTCTACTAACTACTGGTCTAAAACACACCTGGATCAGACTACTAACTACTGGTCTAAAACACACAAGGATCAGACTACTCTACTAACTACTGGTCTAAAACACACCTGGAACAGACTACTAACTACTGGTCTAAAACACACCTGGATCAGACTACTAACTACTGGTCTAAAACACACCTGGATCAGACTACTCTACTAACTACTGGTCTAAAACACACCTGTATCAGACTACTAACTACTGGTCTAAAACACACCTGGATCAGACTACTAACTACTGGTCTAAAACACACCTGGATCAGACTACTCTACTAACTACTGGTCTAAAACACACCTGGATCAGACTACTAACTACTAACTACTGGTCTAAAACACACCTGGATCAGACTACTAACTACTGGTCTAAAACACACCTGGATCAGACTACTAACTACTGGTCTAAAACACACCTGGATCAGACTACTCTACTAACTACTGGTCTAAAACACACCTGGATCAGACTACTAACTACTGGTCTAAAACACACCTGGATCAGACTACTAACTACTGGTCTAAAACACACCTGGATCAGACTACTCTACTAACTACTGGTCTAAAACACACCTGGATCAGACTACTAACTACTGGTCTAAAACACACCTGGATCAGACTACTCTACTAACTACAGGTCTAAAACACACCTGGATCAGACTACCCACTAACTACTGGTCTAAAACACCCCTGGATCAGACTACTCCACTAACTACTGGTCTAAAACACACAAGGATCAGACTACTCTACTAACTACCGGTCTAAAACACACCTGGATCAGACTACTCTACTAACTACTGGTCTAAAACACACCTGGATCAGACTACTAACTACTGGTCTAAAACACACCTGGATCAGACTACTCCACTAACTACTGGTCTAAAACACACCTGGATCAGACTACTCTACTAACTACTGGTCTAAAACACACCTGGATCAGACTACTAACTACTGGTCTAAAACACACCTGGATCAGACTACTCCACTAACTACTGGTCTAAAACACACCTGGATCAGACTACTAACTACTGGTCTAAAACACACCTGGATCAGACTACTCTACTAACTACTGGATCAGACTCATTTCCACAGCAAGTAAGATTATAATTAACTGTCTCTCTCTGTCTCTCGCTCGTAACATCTCTCTCATTTAAGGGCTTTATTGTTATGGGAAGCATATGTAAACATTGCCAAAGCAAGTGAAGTAACCTCTATCTCTCTGTCTCACACACACTGGACTAGGAATATCCAGGTGAACAGAAGATAAGAGCAGTCATAGATAAAGTCATAAATCAACCTGGTTTATTAGAAGCAGGGGCGTTTCTAGGAATGGGGGGGTTAAGGAGGGACCAAGAACCATTCACGCGAAATCAGCAAATTGTATCACAAATAGCGTTTGAAAATTGGTTTAAACTATGATGCGTTGTATTCAGCTCTTCTTATGTTCTTATGTTAACTGTTTCCACTGTTCATCAATACATCTGCCCTAATCTATTCAAATAAATCAATTTGAAAATTAAGATAAGGAAAATATTGAAGTTAGATACCAATTCAGCGGTTAGATACCGTTCAGTGGTTAGATATCCATTCAGTGGTTAGATACCCGTTCAGTGGTTAGATACCCATTCAGTGGTTAGATATCCATTCAGTGGTTAGATACCGTTCAGTGGTTAGATATCCATTCAGTGGTTAGATACCGTTCAGTGGTTAGATACCCGTTCAGCGGTTAGATATCCATTCAGTGGTTAGATACCGTTCAGTGGTTAGATACCGTTCAGTGGTTAGATACCCGTTCAGTGGTTAGATACCGTTCAGTGGTTAGATACCCGTTCAGTGGTTAGATACCCGTTCAGTGGTTAGATACCGTTCAGTGGTTAGATACCGTTCAGTAGTTAGATACCGTTCAGTGGTTAGATACCCATTCAGTGGTTAGATACCGTTCAGTGGTTAGATACCCGTTCAGTGGTTAGATACCCGTTCAGTGGTTAGATACCCGTTCAGTGGTTAGATACCCATTCAGTGGTTAGATACCGTTCAGTGGTTAGATACCCGTTCAGCGGTTAGATACCCGTTCAGTGGTTAGATACCCGTTCAGTAGTTAGATACCCGTTCAGTAGTTAGATACCCGTTCAGTGGTTAGATACCGTTCAGTGGTTAGATACCCGTTCAGTGGTTAGATACCCGTTCAGTGGTTAGATACCCATTCAGTGGTTAGATACCCATTCAGTGGTTAGATACCGTTCAGTGGTTAGATACCCGTTCAGTGGTTAGATACCCGTTCAGTGGTTAGATACCGTTCAGTGGTTAGATACCGTTCAGTGGTTAGATACCGTTCAGCGGTTAGATATCCATTCAGTGGTTAGATACCCGTTCAGTGGTTAGATACCCGTTCAGTGGTTAGATATCCATTCAGCGGTTAGATACCCGTTCAGTGGTTAGATATCCATTCAGTGGTTAGATACCGTTCAGTGGTTAGATACCCATTCAGTGGTTAGATACCGTTCAGTGGTTAGATACCGTTCAGTGGTTAGATACCGTTCAGTGGTTAGATATCCATTCAGTGGTTAGATACCGTTCAGTGGTTAGATACCCGTTCAGTGGTTAGATACCCGTTCAGCGGTTAGATACCCATTCAGTGGTTAGATACCGTTCAGTGGTTAGATACCCATTCAGTGGTTAGATACCGTTCAGTGGTTAGATACCCATTCAGTGGTTAGATACCGTTCAGTGGTTAGATACCGTTCAGTGGTTAGATATCAATTCAGTGGTTAGATACCGTTCAGCGGTTAGATACCGTTCAGTGGTTAGATACCCATTCAGGGGTTAGATATCCATTCAGGGGTTAGATACCGTTCAGGGGTTAGATATCCATTCAGCGGTTAGATATCCGTTCAGGGGTTAGATACCGTTCAGTGGTTAGATACCCGTTCAGTGGTTAGATACCCGTTCAGTGGTTAGATACCCGTTCAGTAGTTAGATACCGTTCAGTGGTTAGATATCAATTCAGTGGTTAGATACCGTTCAGCGGTTAGATACCGTTCAGTGGTTAGATACCCATTCAGGGGTTAGATATCCATTCAGGGGTTAGATACCGTTCAGGGGTTAGATATCCATTCAGCGGTTAGATATCCGTTCAGGGGTTAGATACCGTTCAGGGGTTAGATACCGTTCAGTGGTTAGATACCGTTCAGAACTCCAAGGAATTTAATGAAAGTTGACCACAGTACAGTAGATCAGGGGTTATAGTGGATATACACTGGGTGGGTTACATGACGATTGTATCTCAACCACATTACAGTAGATAGAGGGGTTATAGTGGATATACACTGGGTGGGTTACATGACGATTGTATCTCAACCACATTACAGTAGATAGAGGGGTTATAGTGGATATACACTGGGTGGGCAAAACATTAGGAACAACTTCCTAATATTTAGTTTTGTCCTCAGAAAGTGTTACACAGAGATGGCTGCGCATGTTGACTCCAAAGCGTTCCACATAGATGGCTGCGCATGTTGACTCCAAAGCGTTCCACAGAGATGGCTGCGCATGTTGACTCCAAAGCGTTCCACAGAGATGGCTGCGCATGTTGACTCCAAAGCTTCCACAGAGATGGCTGCGCATGTTGACTCCAAAGCTTCCCAAAGTTGTGTCAAGTTGGCTGGATGTCCTTTGGGTGATGGACCATTCTTGATACACACGGGAAACTGTTGAGGGTGGAAAACCCAGCAGAGGGACAGTTCATGTCTTGATCAGAGGAAGCTGGTCAGGGAGATGGAGAGGGACAGTTGATGTCTTGATCAGAGGAAGGTGGTCAGGGAGATGGAGAGGGACAGTTGATGTCTTGATCAGAGGAAGGTGGTCAGGGAGATGGAGAGGGACAGTTGATGTCTTGATCAGAGGAAGGTGGTCAGGGAGATGGAGAGGGACAGTTGATGTCTTCATCAGAGGAAGGTGGTCAGGGAGATGGAGAGGGACAGTTGATGTCTTGATCAGAGGAAGGTGGTCAGGGAGATGGAGAGGGACAGTTGATGTCTTGATCAGAGGAAGGCGGTCAGGGAGATGGAGAGGGACAGACAGAACAGCTACCTAAGACGAGAGGTGGTGGTCTGTGTCTATTTGTCAACAACAGCTGATGCGCAATCTATTAAGGAAGTCTCAAGGTTTTGCTGGCCTGAGGTAAAGTACCTCATGATAAGTTGTGGACCACACTATCTACCAAGAGAGTTTTCATCTATATTTTCGTAGCCGTCTATTTACCACCACAAACCGATGCTGGCACTAAGACCGCATTCAGCCAGCTGTTTAAGGCCATAAGCAAAGAAGAACATGCTCATCCATAGGTGGCTCTCCTAGTGGCCGGGGACTTTAATGCAGGAAAACTTGAATCCGTTTTACCTCATTTCTACCAGCATGTCACATGTGCAACCAGAGAAAAAATAACTCTAGACCACCTTTACTCCACACACAGAGCCACGTACAAAGCTCTCCCTAGCCCTCCATTTGGAAAATCTGACCATAATTATATCCTCCTGATTCCTGCTTACAAGCAAAAACTAAAGCAGGAAGTACCAGAGACTAGATCAATACAGAAATGGTCAGATGACACAGATGCTAAGCTACAGGACTGTTTTGCTAGCAAACTGGCTTCATCAATAAGTGCATCGATGACATCGTCCACACAGTGACCGTATGTACATATCCCAACCAGAAGCCATGAATTACAGGACACATCCGCACTGAGCTAAAGGCTGCCGCTTTCAAGGAGCGGGACACGACTTTGGACATTTATAAAAAATCCCACTATGCCCTCTGACGAACCATCAAACAGGCAAGGCGTAAATCCAGGACTAAGATTGAATCCTACTACACCGGCTCTGATTGACTACAGCTCAGCGTTTAATACCATAGTGCCCTCAAGCTCATCACTAAGCTAAGGACCCTGAGACCCAATACCTCCCTCTGCAATGGATCCTGGACTTTCTGATGGGCCACATCCAGGTGGTAAGGGTAGGCAGCAACACATCTGTCACGCTGATCCTCAACACGGGGACCCCAGAGGGGAGCGTGCTTAGTCCCCTCCTATAAACCCTGTTCACCCACGACTCCTTGATGTCCACATCACCAACAAACTATTATGGTCCAAACACACCAAGATAGTTGTGAAGAGGGCACGACAACACCTTTTCCCCCTCAGGAGACTGAAAAGATTTGGCATGGGTTCTCAGATCCTCAAAAGGTTATACAACTGTACCATCGAGAGCATCCTGACTGGTTGCATCACTGCCTGGTACAGTATGGCAACGGCTCAGCATCCGACCGCAGGGCACTACAGAGGGTAGTGCATACGGTCCAGTACATTACTGGGGCCAAGCTTCCTGCCATCCAGGACCTCTATACTAGGCAATGTCAGAGGAAGGCCCTAAATATTGTTAAAGACTCCAGCCACCCCAGTCATAGACTGTACTCTCTGCTGCCACTCGGGAAGTGGTACTGGAGTGCCAAGTCTGGGTCCAAAATGCTGCTTAGGACCCACGTACAGGTATTCGGACACAGCCAATGTCTCCATGAAGGGATAAAATATGTTTGATATGGTATTGGTACCACCTAGTGGTCATCAACAGTACTAGACCCTCAGAGAGATACAGGGTATTGTTACCACCTAGTGGTCATCAACAGTACGGCAGCCTCAGAGAGATACAGGGTATTGGTACCACCTAGTGGTCATCAACAGAACTACAGCCATCCTCAGAGAGATATCAGGGGATATTGTAACATCGTGTGGTTAATCATGATATTACCAAATCAAATCGGTCACATATTAATCAGATGTTATTGTTATAGTAATTGGGGATATTACTGATGGTTAATAAGTAGAGTAGGGAAATGCTTGTGCTCCAACACTATCTACCATTATAGTTCCTGTCAAATTAATATGTGGATTTATATAGATGGAGCTGCCGTTCTCTGGTCTGGAGTTGACCTTCATCATCATCGCCTTCATCATATTCTCTCTCTTCAGCCTGGCCTCAGTCTGTACTCAGCCAGACACAGGTACACACACACACACCTGGTTAAATAATGGTTCAATAAAAATATAAAGATTTCTGTTAATGTGTGTGTGTGTGTGTGTGTGTGTGGTGTGTGTGTGTGTGTGTGTGGCAGAGGAAGCTGTGTGTGAAGAGAAGAGGTTCCAAAGGAGACCAGAGAGGAAGCAACGTGTCATCGTCAAACTGGCCTCTCAGAAAGAACCCTAAACACTGTCCCAAACTGGCCTCTCAGAAAGAACCCTAAACACTGTCCCAAACTGGCCTCTCAGAAAGAACCCTAAACACTGTCCCAAACTGGCCTCTCAGAAAGAACCCTAAACACTGTCCCAAACTGGCCTCTCAGAAAGAACCCTAAACACTGTCCCAAACTGGCCTCTCAGAAAGAACCCTAGACACTGTCCCAAACTGGCCTCTCAGAAAGAACCCTAAACACTGTCCCAAACTGGCCTCTCAGAAAGAACCCTAAACACTGTCCCAAACTGGCCTCTCAGAAAGAACCCTAAACACTGTCCCAAACTGGCCTCTCAGAAAGAACCCTAAACACTGTCCCAAACTGGCCTCTCAGAAAGAACCCTAGACACTGTACCAAACTGTCCCAAAAAACCCTAAACACTGTTTCCTGACGGATAATGTAGTGTCTGTCTGTCTGTCGGTTTCCTGATGGATAATGTAGTGTCTGTCTGTCTGTTTCCTGGTGGATAATGGAGTGTCTGTCTGTCTGTTTCCTGATGGATAATGTAGTGTCTGTCTGTCGGTTTCCTGATGGATAATGTAGTGTCTGTCTGTCTGTTTCCTGATGGATAATGTAGTGTCTGTCTGTCTGTCTGTTTCCTGATGGATAATGTAGTGTCTATCTGTCTGTCTGTTTCCTGATGGATAATGTAGTGTCTGTCTGTCGGTTTCCTGATGGATAATGTAGTGTCTATCTGTCTGTTTCCTGATGGATAATGTAGTGTCTGTCTGTCTGTCTGTCTGTTTCCTGATGGATAATGTAGTGTCTGTCTGTCTGTTTCCTGATGGATAATGTAGTGTCTGTCTGTCTGTTTCCTGATGGATAATGTAGTGTCTGTCTGTCTGTTTCCTGATGGATAATGTAGTGTCTGTCTGTCGGTTTCCTGATGGATAATGTAGTGTCTGTCTGTCTGTTTCCTGATGGATAATGTAGTGTCTGTCTGTCGGTTTCCTGATGGATAATGTAGTGTCTGTCTGTCTGTTTCCTGATGGATAATGTAGTGTCTGTCTATCAGTTTCCTGATGGATAATGTAGTGTCTGTCTGTCTGTTTCCTGATGGATAATGTAGTGTCTGTCTATCGGTTTCCTGATGGATAATGTAGTGTCTGTCTGTCTGTTTCCTGATGGATAATGTAGTGTCTGTCTGTCTGTTTCCTGATGGATAATGTAGTGTCTGTCTGTCTGTCTGTTTCCTGATGGATAATGTAGTGTCTGTCTATCGGTTTCCTGATGGATAATGTAGTGTCTGTCTGTCTGTCTGTTTCCTGATGGATAATGTAGTGTCTGTCTGTCGGTTTCCTGATGGATAATGTAGTGTCTGTCTGTCTGTCTGTCTGTTTCCTGATGGATAATGTAGTGTCTGTCTATCTGTTTCCTGATGGATAATGTAGTGTCTGCCTGTCTGTTTCCTGATGGATAATGTAGTGTCTGTCTGTCTGTTTCCTGATGGATAATGGAGTGTCTGTCTGTCTGTTTCCTGATGGATAATGTAGTGTATGTCTGTCTGTCTGTTTCCTGATGGATAATGTAGTGTCTATCTGTCTGTTTCCTGATGGATAATGTAGTGTCTGTCTGTCTGTTTCCTGATGGATAATGTAGTGTCTGTCTATCGGTTTCCTGATGGATAATGTAGTGTCTGTCTGTCTGTCGGTTTCCTGATGGATAATGTAGTGTCTATCTGTCTGTTTCCTGATGGATAATGTAGTGTCTGTCTGTCTGTTTCCTGATGGATAATGTAGTGTCTGTCTATCGGTTTCCTGATGGATAATGTAGTGTCTGTCTGTCTGTCTGTTTCCTGATGAATAATGTAGTGTTTGTCTGTCGGTTTCCTGATGGATAATGTAGTGTCTGTCTGTCTGTCTGTTTCCTGATGGATAATGTAGTATCTGTCTATCGGTTTCCTGATGGATAATGTAGTGTCTGTCTGTCGGTTTCCTGATAGATAATGTAGTGTCTGTCTGTCGGTTTCCTGATGGATAATGTAGTGTCTGTCTGTCTGTTTCCTGATGGATAATGTAGTGTCTGTCTGTCTGTTTCCTGATGGATAATGTAGTGTCTGTCTATCGGTTTCCTGATGGATAATGTAGTGTCTGTCTGTCTGTCTGTTTCCTGATGGATAATGTAGTGTCTATCTGTCTGTCTGTTTCCTGATGGATAATGTAGTGTCTGTCTGTCTGTTTCCTGATGGATAATAAACTATTTTATTATGTTCTTCTCTCTCTAATGTCCATGATTTGGTATCATTCAATAGAGGTGTAATAGAAAAGGATGGACAGTTGAAGTCAGAAGTTTACATACACTTAGGTTGGAGTCATTAAAACTTGTTTTTCAACCACTGCACACATTTCTTGTTAACAAACTACAGTTTTGGCAAGTCGGTTAGGACATCTATTTTGTGCATGACAAGTCATTTTTCCAACAATTGTTTACAGACAGATTATTTCACTTATAATTCACTGTATCACTATTCCAGGGGGTCAGAAGTTTACATACACTAAGTTGACTGTGCCTTTAAATGGCTTGGAAAATTCCAGAAAATGATGTCATGGCTTTAGAAGCTTCTGATAGGCTAATTGACATCATTTGAGTCTATTGGAGGTGTACTTGTGGGTGTAGTTCAAGGCTTACCTTCAAACTCAGTGTCTCTTTGCTTGACATCATGGGAAAATCAAACGAAATCAGCAAAGACCTCAGAAAAAAAATTGTAGACCTCCACAAGTCTGGTTCATCCTTGGGAGCAATTTCCAAATGCCTGAAGGTACCACATTCATCTGTACAAACAATAGTACCCAAGTATAAACACCATGGGACCACCCAGCCGCCATACCACTCAGGAAGGAGACGCGTTCTGTCTCCTAGAGATGAACGTACTTTGGTGCAAAAAGTGCAAATCAATCCCAGAACAACAGCAAAGGACCTTGTGAAGATGCTGGGGGAAACAGGTACAAAAGTATCTATATCCACAGTAAAACAAGTCCTATATCGGTATAACTTGAAAGGCCGCTGAGCAAGGAAGAAGCCACTGCTCCAAAAGCGCCATAAAATAGCCAGACTACGGTTTGCAACTGCACATGGGGACAAAGATCGTACTTTTTGGAGAAATGTCCTCTGGTCTGATGGGTCTTCCAAATGGTCAATGACCCCAAGAATACTTCCAAAGTTGTGGCAAAATGGCTTAAGATCAACAAAGTCAAGGTATTGGAGTGGCCATCACAAAGCTCTGACCTCAATCCTATAGAAAATTTGTGTGCAGAACTGAAAAAGTGTGTGTGAGTAAGGAGGCCTACAAACCTGACTCAGTTACACCAGCTCTGTCAAGAGGAATGGGCCAAAATTCACCCAACTTATTGTGGGAAGCTTGTTGAAGGCCACTCGAAATGTTTGACCTAATTTAAACAATTTAAAGGCAATGCTACCAAATATTAATTGAGTGTATGTAAACTTCTGACCCACTGGGAATGTGATGAAAGAAATAAAAGCTGAAATAAATCATTCTCTCTACTATTATTCTGACATTTCACATTCTTTAAATAAAGTGGTGATCCTAACTGACCTAAGACAGAGAATTTTCTAGGATTAAATGTCAGGAATTGTGAAAAAAAACTGAGTTTAAATGTATTTGGCTAAGGTGTATGTAAACTTCCGACTTCAACTGTATGTGACGATGTAAATTAGATGTTGATCCGAAAGACCACTATTTTGTTTTAACCTGCCTTGTGTCTCTGAGGAAACTGCAATACTGTTGATGACCCCTAGGTGGTTCCAATACCCTGTATCTCTCTGAGGAAACTGCAATACTGTTGATGACCCCTAGGTGGTTCCAATACCCTGTATCTCTCTGAGACTGTAGTACTGTTGATGACCGCTAGGTGGTGCCAATACCCCGTATCTCTCTGAGGATGGCTGTAGTACTGTTGATGACCCCTAGGTGGTTCCAATATCTCTCTGAGACTGTAGTACTGTTGATGACCGCTAGGTGGTGCCAATACCCTGTATCTCGCTGAGACTGTAGTACTGTTGACGACCCCTAGGTGGTACCACTACCCTGTATCTATCTGAGTCTGTAGTACTGTTGATGACCACTAGGTGGTACCAATACCCTGTATCTATCTGAGTCTGTAGTACCGTTGATGACCGCTAGGTGGTACCAATACCCTGTATCTCTCTGAGTCTGTAGTGCTGTTGGTGACCACTAGGTGGTGCCAATACCCTGTATCTCTCTGAGGAGTCTGTAATACTGTTGATGACTACTAGGTGGTACCAATACCCTGTATCTCTCTGCGGGTATAGTACTGTTGATGACCACTAGCTGGTACCAATACCCTGTCACCGATTTGAGAGCATAACAATGAACAGCCCCCTAATCACAAAAGTTAGCTTTTTTTCCTAAATAAAAACGGTTGGCAATGTTAAGAATCAATAACATCTTTTAATGTACAATCAACAATGTCTGTTAAAATTTAAAAAAATATTGTTTCACAAATATTGACTTGACAATATCACTTACTTTTTATAACTAATTATTGATCCTTGTGTCTTGTGGTACTTTTACAGCGATATAACGTTTAAATAACATTCAGGTGTAAATAATGTGACATTGATATGATTATTATATCATTATATATATATATTATATATATATATATATTATTATATAGTTGGTATGAAATCTCAGACTGTGTGTATCGAGTCTGTATGTGTCTGTGTGTCTGTACGTATTGAATGTGCGTCTATTGGTTTCTGTATTGGCCAATCAGAGATGAAGGGTCTTAAGACTCATTAGCCTGACTAGGCCCCTTGACAATAGTTAGGACTGACGCCCTTGTTGGCAGGACAACAGCAGCACTCTGAGCCTAATGATGGGGAATCGGACTGGCCCATCTGACCACAATCACACACACACACACACACACACACACACACACACACACACACACACACACACACACACACACACACACACAACACACACAATCAACACACACACAATCAACACACACACACACACACACACACACACACACACACACACACACACACACACACACACACACACACACACACACACACACACACACACACACACACACACACACACACACACAGGAGTTAGCTGACAGACAGTGTTCTCTAAGGCTCACACACAATCTGACTGGCTGAGTAGGTTAGAAACTAAGAGGGGTCAAAGGGCAGGGTTGGGGGTCAGAGCTGTGTGTGTGTGTGTTCTGCAGCCATGGGGAGTGTTTGAGAAGTCAGAGTAATCCCTGTAAGGATGTCTAATCCCTTCGGAGAGCAAACATTACAACACACACACAATCTCTATACGTGTATCTACAATCTAGACCTGACGGGAGAGGGAGAGAGAAAGGAAGGAGAAGGGAAGAGAGAGAGAGAGGGAGGGAGAGAGAAAGGAAGGAGAAGGGGAGAGAGAGAGAGGGAGGGAGAAAGGAAGGAGAAGGGAAGAGAGAGGGGGAGGGAGAGAGAAAGGAAGGAGAAGGGAAGAGAGAGAGGGAGGGAGAGAGAAAGGAAGGAGAAGGGAAGAGAGAGAGAGAGAGGGAGGGAGAAAGGAAGGAGAAGGGTAGAGAGAGAGGGAGGGAGAGAGAAAGGAAGGAGAAGGGAAGAGAGAGAGAGAGAGAGAGAGGGGGAGGGAGAAAGGAAGGAGAAGGGTAGAGAGAGAGGGAGGGAGAGAGAAAGGAAGGAGAAGGGAAGAGAGAGAGAGAGAGAGGGAGGGAGAAAGGAAGGAGAAGGGAAGAGAGAGAGGGAGGGAGAGAGAAAGGAAGGAGAAGGGAATAGAGAGAGAGAGAGAGGGAGGGAGAAATGAAGGAGAAGGGTAGAGAGAGAGGGAGGGAGAGAGAAAGGAAGGAGAAGGGAAGAGAGAGAGAGAGAGGGAGGGAGAAAGGAAGGAGAAGGGAAGAGAGAGAGGGAGAATGAGAAAGGAAGGAGAAGGGAAGAGAGAGAGGGAGGGAGAGAGAAAGGAAGGAGAAGGGAAGAGAAAGAGAGAGAGAGGGAGGGAGAAAGGAAGGAGAAGGGAAGAGAGAGAGGGAGGGAGAGAGAAAGGAAGGAGAAGGGAAGAGAGAGAGAGAGGGGGGAGGGAGAAAGGAAGGAGAAGGGAAGAGAGAGAGAGAGAGAGAGAGGGAGGGAGGGAAGGGAAGAGAGCGAGGGAGGGAGGAAGAAGAAGGGAAGAGAGAGAGGGAGGAAGAGAGAGAGGGAGGGAGGAAGGAGAAGGGAAGAGAGAGAGAGAGAGAGAGAGAGAGAGAGAGAGAGAGAGAGAGAGAGAGAGAGAGGGAGGGAGGGAGGGGAAGGGAAGGGAAGGGAAGAGAGAGAGAGAGAGAGAGAGAGAGAGAGAGAGAGAGAGAGAGAGAGAGAGAGAGAGAGAGAGAGAGAGAGGGAGGGAGGGAGGGAGGGAGGAAGGGAAGGGAAGAGAGCGAGGGAGGGAGGAAGAAGAACAAGGGAAGAGAGAGAGGGAGGAAGAGAGAGAGGGAGGGAGGAAGGAGAAGGGAAGACAGAGAGAGAGGGGGAGGGAGGGGAAGGGAAGAGAGCGAGGGAGGGAGGGAGGAAGATGAAGGGAAGAGAGAGAGGGAGGAAGAGAGCGAGGGAGGGAGGAAGGAGAAGGGAAGAGAGAGAGAGAGAGAGAGAGGGAGGGAGGGAGGGAAGGGAAGGGAAGGGAAGAGAATGAGGGAGGGAGGAAGAAAGAGAGAGAGAGAGAGAGAGAGAGGGAGGGAGGGAGGGAGGGAAGGGAAGGGAAGAGAAGGAGGGAGGGAGGAAGAAGAAGGGAAGAGAGAGAGGGAGGAAGAGAGAGAGGGAAGAGAAAGGAAGGAGAAGGGAAGAGAGAGAGAGAGAGAGGGAGAGAGAGGGAGGGAGGGAAGCGAAGAGAGCGAGGGAGGGAGGAAGAAGAAGGGAAGAGAGAGAGGGAGGAAGAGAGAGAGGGAGGGAGGAAGGAGAAGGGAAGAGAGAGAGAGAGAGAGAGAGAGAGAGAGGGAGGGAGGGAGGGGAAGGGAAGGGAAGAGAGAGAGGGAGGGAGGGAGGGAGGAAGGGGAGGGAAGAGAGCGAGGGAGGGAGGAAGAAGAACAAGGGAAGAGAGAGAGGGAGGAAGAGAGAGAGGGAGGGAGGAAGGAGAAGGGAAGAGAGAGAGAGAGAGAGAGAGAGAGAGGGAGGGAGGGGAAGGGAAGAGAGCGAGGAAGAAGAAGGGAAGAGAGAGAGGGAGGAAGAGAGCGAGGGAGGGAGGAAGGAGAAGGGAAGAGAGAGAGAGAGAGAGAGAGAGAGAGAGAGGGAGGAAGGAAGGAGAAGGAAGAGAGAGAGAGAGAGAGAGAGAGAGAGAGAGAGAGAGAGAGAGAGAGGGAGGGAGGGAGGGAAGGGAAGGGAAGAGAAGGAGGGAGGGAGGAAGAAGAAGGGAAGAGAGAGAGGGAGGAAGAGAGAGAGGGAGAGAGACCATTGCCCTTTATGGTTGTGAGGTCTGGGGTCCACTCACCAACTAAGACTTCACAAAATTGGACAAACACCAAATTGAGACTCTGGATACAGAAATCTGCAAAAATATCCTCAGTGTACAACATAAAACACCAAATAATACATGCAGAAAAGATTATTTTACATTAAATTATATAACCACCTAAAAGGAAGCGATTCCCAAACCTTCCATAACAAAGAGATGACAGAGATGAACCTGGAGAAGAGCAAGCTGGTCCTGGGGCTCTGTTCACAAACACACCCTACAGAGAGATGAACCTGGAGAAGAGCAAGCTGGTCCTGGGGCTCTGTTCACAAACACACCCTACAGAGAGATGAACCTGGAGAAGAGCAAGCTGGTCCTGGGGCTCTGTTCACAAACACACCCTACAGAGAGATGAACCTGGAGAAGAGCAAGCTGGTCCTGGGGCTCTGTTCACAAACACACCCCACAGAGCCATCACCTACAGAGAGATGAACCTGGAGAAGAGCAAGCTGGTCCTGGGGCTCTGTTCACAAACACACCCCACAGAGCCATCACCTACAGAGAGATGAACCTGGAGAAGAGCAAGCTGGTCCTGGGGCTCTGTTCACAAACACACCCCACAGAGCCATCACCTACAGAGAGATGAACCTGGAGAAGAGCAAGCTGGTCCTGGGGCTCTGTTCACAAACACACCCTACAGAGAGATGAACCTGGAGAAGAGCAAGCTGGTCCTGGGGCTCTGTTCACAAACACACCCTACAGAGAGATGAACCTGGAGAAGAGCAAGCTGGTCCTGGGGCTCTGTTCACAAACACACCCTACAGAGAGATGAACCTGGAGAAGAGCAAGCTGGTCCTGGGGCTCTGTTCACAAACACACCCTACAGAGAGATGAACCTGGAGAAGAGCAAGCTGGTCCTGGGGCTCTGTTCACAAACACACCCTACAGAGAGATGAACCTGGAGAAGAGCAAGCTGGTCCTGGGGCTCTGTTCACAAACACACCCTACAGAGAGATGAACCTGGAGAAGAGCAAGCTGGTCCTGGGGCTCTGTTCACAAACACACCCTACAGAGAGATGAACCTGGAGAAGAGCAAGCTGGTCCTGGGGCTCTGTTCACAAACACACCCTACAGAGAGATGAACCTGGAGAAGAGCAAGCTGGTCCTGGGGCTCTGTTCACAAACACACCCTACAGAGAGATGAACCTGGAGAAGAGCAAGCTGGTCCTGGGGCTCTGTTCACAAACACACCCTACAGAGAGATGAACCTGGAGAAGAGCAAGCTGGTCCTGGGGCTCTGTTCACAAACACACCCTACAGAGAGATGAACCTGGAGAAGAGCAAGCTGGTCCTGGGGCTCTGTTCACAAACACACCCTACAGAGAGATGAACCTGGAGAAGAGCAAGCTGGTCCTGGGGCTCTGTTCACAAACACACCCTACAGAGAGATGAACCTGGAGAAGAGCAAGCTGGTCCTGGGGCTCTGTTCACAAACACACCCTACAGAGAGATGAACCTGGAGAAGAGCAAGCTGGTCCTGGGGCTCTGTTCACAAACACACCCTACAGAGAGATGAACCTGGAGAAGAGCAAGCTGGTCCTGGGGCTCTGTTCACAAACACACCCCACAGAGCCATCACCTACAGAGAGATGAACCTGGAGAAGAGCAAGCTGGTCCTGGGGCTCTGTTCACAAACACACCCCACAGAGCCATCACCTACAGAGAGATGAACCTGGAGAAGAGCAAGCTGGTCCTGGGGCTCTGTTCACAAACACACCCTACAGAGAGATGAACCTGGAGAAGAGCAAGCTGGTCCTGGGGCTCTGTTCACAAACACACCCTACAGAGAGAT
Source organism: Oncorhynchus clarkii lewisi (assembly GCF_045791955.1). Classification (NCBI taxonomy): domain Eukaryota; kingdom Metazoa; phylum Chordata; class Actinopteri; order Salmoniformes; family Salmonidae; genus Oncorhynchus; species Oncorhynchus clarkii. The sequence continues at coordinate 981,549 of NC_092165.1, read as the reverse complement.
GAACCTGGAGAAGAGCAAGCTGGTCCTGGGGCTCTGTTCACAAACACACCCTACAGAGAGATGAACCTGGAGAAGAGCAAGCTGGTCCTGGGGCTCTGTTCACAAACACACCCTACAGAGAGATGAACCTGGAGAAGAGCAAGCTGGTCCTGGGGCTCTGTTCACAAACACACCCTACAGAGAGATGAACCTGGAGAAGAGCAAGCTGGTCCTGGGGCTCTGTTCACAAACACACCCTACAGAGAGATGAACCTGGAGAAGAGCAAGCTGGTCCTGGGGCTCTGTTCACAAACACACCCTACAGAGAGATGAACCTGGAGAAGAGCAAGCTGGTCCTGGGGCTCTGTTCACAAACACACCCTACAGAGAGATGAACCTGGAGAAGAGCAAGCTGGTCCTGGGGCTCTGTTCACAAACACACCCTACAGAGAGATGAACCTGGAGAAGAGCAAGCTGGTCCTGGGGCTCTGTTCACAAACACACCCTACAGAGAGATGAACCTGGAGAAGAGCAAGCTGGTCCTGGGGCTCTGTTCACAAACACACCCTACAGAGAGATGAACCTGGAGAAGAGCAAGCTGGTCCTGGGGCTCTGTTCACAAACACACCCTACAGAGAGATGAACCTGGAGAAGAGCAAGCTGGTCCTGGGGCTCTGTTCACAAACACACCCTACAGAGAGATGAACCTGGAGAAGAGCAAGCTGGTCCTGGGGCTCTGTTCACAAACACACCCTACAGAGAGATGAACCTGGAGAAGAGCAAGCTGGTCCTGGGGCTCTGTTCACAAACACACCCTACAGAGAGATGAACCTGGAGAAGAGCAAGCTGGTCCTGGGGCTCTGTTCACAAACACACCCTACAGAGAGATGAACCTGGAGAAGAGCAAGCTGGTCCTGGGGCTCTGTTCACAAACACACCCTACAGAGAGATGAACCTGGAGAAGAGCAAGCTGGTCCTGGGGCTCTGTTCACAAACACACCCTACAGAGAGATGAACCTGGAGAAGAGCAAGCTGGTCCTGGGGCTCTGTTCACAAACACACCCTACAGAGAGATGAACCTGGAGAAGAGCAAGCTGGTCCTGGGGCTCTGTTCACAAACACACCCTACAGAGAGATGAACCTGGAGAAGAGCAAGCTGGTCCTGGGGCTCTGTTCACAAACACACCCTACAGAGAGATGAACCTGGAGAAGAGCAAGCTGGTCCTGGGGCTCTGTTCACAAACACACCCTACAGAGAGATGAACCTGGAGAAGAGCAAGCTGGTCCTGGGGCTCTGTTCACAAACACACCCTACAGAGAGATGAACCTGGAGAAGAGCAAGCTGGTCCTGGGGCTCTGTTCACAAACACACCCTACAGAGAGATGAACCTGGAGAAGAGCAAGCTGGTCCTGGGGCTCTGTTCACAAACACACCCTACAGAGAGATGAACCTGGAGAAGAGCAAGCTGGTCCTGGGGCTCTGTTCACAAACACACCCTACAGAGAGATGAACCTGGAGAAGAGCAAGCTGGTCCTGGGGCTCTGTTCACAAACACACCCTACAGAGAGATGAACCTGGAGAAGAGCAAGCTGGTCCTGGGGCTCTGTTCACAAACACACCCTACAGAGAGATGAACCTGGAGAAGAGCAAGCTGGTCCTGGGGCTCTGTTCACAAACACACCCTACAGAGAGATGAACCTGGAGAAGAGCAAGCTGGTCCTGGGGCTCTGTTCACAAACACACCCTACAGAGAGATGAACCTGGAGAAGAGCAAGCTGGTCCTGGGGCTCTGTTCACAAACACACCCTACAGAGAGATGAACCTGGAGAAGAGCAAGCTGGTCCTGGGGCTCTGTTCACAAACACACCCTACAGAGAGATGAACCTGGAGAAGAGCAAGCTGGTCCTGGGGCTCTGTTCACAAACACACCCCACAGAGAGATGAACCTGGAGAAGAGCAAGCTGGTCCTGGGGCTCTGTTCACAAACACACCCTACAGAGAGATGAACCTGGAGAAGAGCAAGCTGGTCCTGGGGCTCTGTTCACAAACACACCCTACAGAGAGATGAACCTGGAGAAGAGCAAGCTGGTCCTGGGGCTCTGTTCACAAACACACCCCACAGAGAGATGAACCTGGAGAAGAGCAAGCTGGTCCTGGGGCTCTGTTCACAAACACACCCTACAGAGAGATGAACCTGGAGAAGAGCAAGCTGGTCCTGGGGCTCTGTTCACAAACACACCCTACAGAGAGATGAACCTGGAGAAGAGCAAGCTGGTCCTGGGGCTCTGTTCACAAACACACCCTACAGAGCCATCACCTACAGAGAGATGAACCTGGAGAAGAGCAAGCTGGTCCTGGGGCTCTGTTCACAAACACACCCTACAGAGAGATGAACCTGGAGAAGAGCAAGCTGGTCCTGGGGCTCTGTTCACAAACACAAACACACCCTACAGAGAGATGAACCTGGAGAAGAGCAAGCTGGTCCTGGGGCTCTGTTCACAAACACACCCTACAGAGAGATGAACCTGGAGAAGAGCAAGCTGGTCCTGGGGCTCTGTTCACAAACACACCCTACAGAGAGATGAACCTGGAGAAGAGCAAGCTGGTCCTGGGGCTCTGTTCACAAACACACCCTACAGAGCCATCACCTACAGAGAGATGAACCTGGAGAAGAGCAAGCTGGTCCTGGGGCTCTGTTCACAAACACAAACACACCCTACAGAGCCATCACCTACAGAGAGATGAACCTGGAGAAGAGCAAGCTGGTCCTAGGGCTCTGTTCACAAACACACCCTACAGAGAGATGAACCTGGAGAAGAGCAAGCTGGTCCTGGGGCTCTGTTCACAAACACAAACACACCCTACAGAGAGATGAACCTGGAGAAGAGCAAGCTGGTCCTGGGGCTCTGTTCACAAACACACCCCACAGAGAGATGAACCTGGAGAAGAGCAAGCTGGTCCTGGGGCTCTGTTCACAAACACACCCTACAGAGAGATGAACCTGGAGAAGAGCAAGCTGGTCCTGGGGCTCTGTTCACAAACACACCCTACAGAGAGATGAACCTGGAGAAGAGCAAGCTGGTCCTGGGGCTCTGTTCACAAACACACCCTACAGAGAGATGAACCTGGAGAAGAGCAAGCTGGTCCTGGGGCTCTGTTCACAAACACACCCTACAGAGAGATGAACCTGGAGAAGAGCAAGCTGGTCCTGGGGCTCTGTTCACAAACACACCCTACAGAGAGATGAACCTGGAGAAGAGCAAGCTGGTCCTGGGGCTCTGTTCACAAACACACCCTACAGAGAGATGAACCTGGAGAAGAGCAAGCTGGTCCTGGGGCTCTGTTCACAAACACACCCTACAGAGAGATGAACCTGGAGAAGAGCAAGCTGGTCCTGGGGCTCTGTTCACAAACACAAACACACCCTACAGAGAGATGAACCTGGAGAAGAGCAAGCTGGTCCTGGGGCTCTGTTCACAAACACACCCTACAGAGAGATGAACCTGGAGAAGAGCAAGCTGGTCCTGGGGCTCTGTTCACAAACACACCCTACAGAGAGATGAACCTGGAGAAGAGCAAGCTGGTCCTGGGGCTCTGTTCACAAACACACCCTACAGAGAGATGAACCTGGAGAAGAGCAAGCTGGTCCTGGGGCTCTGTTCACAAACACACCCTACAGAGAGATGAACCTGGAGAAGAGCAAGCTGGTCCTGGGGCTCTGTTCACAAACACACCCTACAGAGAGATGAACCTGGAGAAGAGCAAGCTGGTCCTGGGGCTCTGTTCACAAACACACCCTACAGAGAGATGAACCTGGAGAAGAGCAAGCTGGTCCTGGGGCTCTGTTCACAAACACACCCTACAGAGAGATGAACCTGGAGAAGAGCAAGCTGGTCCTGGGGCTCTGTTCACAAACACACCCTACAGAGAGATGAACCTGGAGAAGAGCAAGCTGGTCCTGGGGCTCTGTTCACAAACACACCCTACAGAGAGATGAACCTGGAGAAGAGCAAGCTGGTCCTGGGGCTCTGTTCACAAACACACCCTACAGAGAGATGAACCTGGAGAAGAGCAAGCTGGTCCTGGGGCTCTGTTCACAAACACACCCTACAGAGAGATGAACCTGGAGAAGAGCAAGCTGGTCCTGGGGCTCTGTTCACAAACACACCCTACAGAGAGATGAACCTGGAGAAGAGCAAGCTGGTCCTGGGGCTCTGTTCACAAACACAAACACACCCTACAGAGAGATGAACCTGGAGAAGAGCAAGCTGGTCCTGGGGCTCTGTTCACAAACACAAACACACCCTACAGAGAGATGAACCTGGAGAAGAGCAAGCTGGTCCTGGGGCTCTGTTCACAAACACACCCCACAGAGAGATGAACCTGGAGAAGAGCAAGCTGGTCCTGGGGCTCTGTTCACAAACACAAACACACCCTACAGAGCCATCACCTACAGAGAGATGAACCTGGAGAAGAGCAAGCTGGTCCTGGGGCTCTGTTCACAAACACACCCTACAGAGAGATGAACCTGGAGAAGAGCAAGCTGGTCCTGGGGCTCTGTTCACAAACACACCCTACAGAGAGATGAACCTGGAGAAGAGCAAGCTGGTCCTGGGGCTCTGTTCACAAACACACCCTACAGAGAGATGAACCTGGAGAAGAGCAAGCTGGTCCTGGGGCTCTGTTCACAAACACACCCTACAGAGAGATGAACCTGGAGAAGAGCAAGCTGGTCCTGGGGCTCTGTTCACAAACACACCCTACAGAGAGATGAACCTGGAGAAGAGCAAGCTGGTCCTGGGGCTCTGTTCACAAACACACCCCACAGAGCCATCACCTACAGAGAGATGAACCTGGAGAAGAGCAAGCTGGTCCTGGGGCTCTGTTCACAAACACACCCCACAGAGCCATCACCTACAGAGAGATGAACCTGGAGAAGAGCAAGCTGGTCCTGGGGCTCTGTTCACAAACACACCCCACAGAGCCATCACCTACAGAGAGATGAACCTGGAGAAGAGCAAGCTGGTCCTGGGGCTCTGTTCACAAACACACCCTACAGAGAGATGAACCTGGAGAAGAGCAAGCTGGTCCTGGGGCTCTGTTCACAAACACACCCTACAGAGAGATGAACCTGGAGAAGAGCAAGCTGGTCCTGGGGCTCTGTTCACAAACACACCCTACAGAGAGATGAACCTGGAGAAGAGCAAGCTGGTCCTGGGGCTCTGTTCACAAACACACCCCACAGAGCCATCACCTACAGAGAGATGAACCTGGAGAAGAGCAAGCTGGTCCTGGGGCTCTGTTCACAAACACACCCCACAGAGCCATCACCTACAGAGAGATGAACCTGGAGAAGAGCAAGCTGGTCCTGGGGCTCTGTTCACAAACACACCCCACAGAGCCATCACCTACAGAGAGATGAACCTGGAGAAGAGCAAGCTGGTCCTGGGGCTCTGTTCACAAACACACCCTACAGAGAGATGAACCTGGAGAAGAGCAAGCTGGTCCTGGGGCTCTGTTCACAAACACACCCTACAGAGAGATGAACCTGGAGAAGAGCAAGCTGGTCCTGGGGCTCTGTTCACAAACACAAACACACCCTACAGAGCCCCAGGACAGCAGCACAATTAGACCCAACCAAATCATGAGAAAACAAAAAGATAATTACATGACACATTGGAAAGAATTTACAAAAAAACAGACCAAACTAGAATGCTATTTGGCCCTAAACAGAGAGGACACAGTGGCAGAATACCTGACCACTGTAACTGACCCTAAACAGAGAGGACACAGTGACAGAATACCTGACCACTGTGACTGACCCTAAACAGAGAGTACACAGCGGCAGAATACCTGACCACTGTGACTGAACCAAATTTAAGGAAAGCTTTGACTATGTACAGACTCAGTGAGCATAGTCTTGATATTGAGAAAGGCCACCGTAGGCAGACATGGCTCTCAAGAGAAGACAGGCTATGTGCACACTGCCCACAAAATGAGGTGGAAACTGAGCTGCACTTCCTAACCTCCTGCCCAATGTATGACCATATTAGAGAGACATATTTCCCTCAGATTACACAGACCAACAAAGAATTTGAAAACGTATCCAATTTTGATAAACTCCCATATCTACTGGGTGAAATACCACAGTGTGACATCACAGCAGCAAGATTTGTGACCTGTTGCCATGAGAAAAGGTCAATCGGTGAAGAACAAACACCACTGTAAATACAACCCATATTTATGTTTATTTATTTTACCTTTTGTAGTGTAACTATTTGCACATCATTACAACACTGTATAGAGAGAGAGAGAGAGAGAGAGAGAGAGAGAGAGAGAGAGAGAGAGAGAGAGAGAGAGAGAGAGGGACAGAGAGAGAGAGAGAGAGAGAGAGAGAGTGACAGAGAGAGAGAGAGA